>NC_056748.1:982371004-982598504 GCF_019279795.1 Protopterus annectens | reverse complement strand
TCTCAGCGACTTAACAATGATAATATAGATGACAAAGAACAGATGTCATTACTGTTTACAATAAACTACTATACAAAATATGTAAGTAGATCTATCGAAAAGTATACTCTGATACTCACTTAAAACATTAAAAACAAATTTGCCTTGTATGAGGTGTGTATAAGGGATAAATACTGCTCATATTTGCTCAGGCTTAGTTTATTAAACATTCTGTTTGTGCTGTAACCATGCAGGACTAAGGAAAAAAGAAGAAGGGGGGGGGGAGGGGAAAGAAAAGGAAAGGGAAAAGTATCCTTTGCCCTGCGGAAAACACGTGCGACCTAAATGATTCAGCACGTAAGAATCCATTGTGTCTTCCTACTAAGACCACTAAGACTAGGTTATAAACCTGACTGTTAGGTTAAGCAAGCCCTGAATAGTAGACGGTCAAGTCAACTAGCTAGACCCAATGTGTTAGTGCAAGGTGCTGAAAACAAACAAGACTGCCAAGTCATCCAATATGTGTTGCCTGATATACGGGTCAGACCTAAAGTCAGGGAAAACTATATAATAACAGTAGGTTTTACCTAAAATAACTTTTTAATTTAAGAACTGGGGCAATGTTGCAGTTAGTGTTAAGGCCAGGGAGACAGAAAGCGTCCAAGCGCAACTGCCAATCCAGCTCACAATTTTCTAGTATTAAAGATACAGGGCCCCTCTGATTTTTAAGGGTACATGGTCTATAGCCATAAAGCTAAAACTATGTCCTGGGAACAATGCAATATGTTTGGCCAGTGCGTTGTCATCTTTACATGTCCTAATTGCATACAAGTGCTCATACATCCTATCTCGCAGTCTCCTGTCGGTTTTTCCGATGTAGAACCCAGAGCAACAGTTGCACATAGCAATGTATATAACTGATTTGCTCTCACAATTAAGTGCATGCTTGATGACAAACTTCCTGTCCCTAACAAGGAATGTCTCCCCTGTTCGGACATTGTTACAGAAGTTACAGAAACCACATCTGGACATTCCTTTCCTTTTATAAAAACTATGCTGTTGGATATCCCTTTGTAATAGTTCCTTCAAATTTTTAGATCGTTTAAAAATGAATCTGGGTTCATCTCCCAATTTTCCTGCTAGTGATGGGTTTGAGGATATCAACCTCCAATTCTTACGGATGATGTCCAGAATTGCTTCTGAATTAGTACTAAAAATAGTGACGAAGCTCAAAGATAAATCTGTGTTTGATTCTCTGCTGTCAACATTGCTACCTATTAAACCACTTATAGGCACCTCATCTGTGAAACTACTAACTACACTGGAGGAGACCTTTTGTTTAGTCAATAAAGGGTGTAGAAGCCTCTAGTTCTTTTAAGAGTAACTTCCTCAATAAGTTCACAAACCATTTTCTCAGGATAGCCACGGTTAGTGAACATTTCCTTCAGAAATGAACATTCCTTAACAAAATCCACAAGGGTGCTGCACATTCTTCCTGCCCTCACCAGCTGTCCCTTCACTATAGATCTTTTCTGTTTGTGAGGGTGAAAGCTGGTGAAGTGCAGGAAAGAATTGCAGTATGTAACTTTCCTAAAGACGGTGGACCTGAAGCACTGATGACAAATATCCTTCGTAAGTTTGACATCTAAATAATCCAGCTCGGTGGTAGAAAATTTAAAAGTGAACTTCAGGAACTCAGTGGAATTACTAATATTGTCCACTAAGTTTTTCGCTTCCAATTCTGACCCCCTGAACAGGAGGAACATGTCGTCAAGGTAGCGGGTGTAGAAGGTAACAGGGGCCATAATACCAGGGAGATCAGCCAAGATGTTTGCTTCCCAGTACCCCATTACATAGTTTGCCACACCTGCTCCACATGGGGAGCCCATCGCCACCCCCCGTTTCTGTAAATAGAAGTCACCGTCAAATAGGAAGTAGTTACTGGTTAGTACTATTTCAAGTAATTCCATAACCAGTTCGACCTCCAATCTGGACGCCCCAAAATTTTGTAACATTGACCCTGTCCATTCAACCGCCTCTAAGTGCGGTATGCACGTATAGAGGTCAATGACATCAATAGTTAACAAGTTGTCATCTTCATTGAATGGCAGTTTGTTTATGTTGTCCAAAATGTCCATGAGTCCTTACACACACTTGGAATGTACTTAACGTATTTGTCCAAGATGTGTGTGATTAGTTTGGAACATGGGTAAGTAATAGAGGATCTACTGTCAATTAAAGCTCTCATAGGGGGGTCAGTAACACTTTTATGGATTTTAGGGATCCCAAACATAACGGGGATCTTAGAAGACATGATGTCAATATAATTGTATGTCTTGATATCAATTTTCCCCGTTAAGAAAAGGTCCCTAAAATATCCCCTGATCCTTTGTGTGGTACCGTTAACTTCATTTCTTGAAGCTTTTGTGTAGGCATCACTATCAAGGAGGGAAGTCATTTTCTCATTATAGGTGACATTATGAAAAATCACCAAGCCACCTCCCTTGTCCGGTTTTAACACCCGTATAGGTAACTGACTAAGTTCATCCAGTAATAAGCGTTGTTCTTTAGAAATATTGGGAGTTGTAGACCTATTATATTCATTATATTTGTTACCCAAAAATCTAAAATCAAATTCACACATGTTCTCAAACAATTCCAACGTAGAATGTAATGGAGGATTAAAAACACTGGACAGTTTTGGAAGTCCTACGTTGGGGATGGCGTTTACTTCACCATGATTCACAGCCTCTGTTTCATGATTGAACAGTAACTTAAGATTCATTTTTCTTACAAAACACTTTAGTTCAATAATTTCTTTAGCAACATTCCCATAGGAAGTTGGAACAAAAGTGTTTCCAAAAGCTAACAATTCTATCAATTGTTGGTCCAAAATAATGTCAGAAAAATTGTAAATGGTAAAGTCGCCATTCGTGTTAGTGAGAATGAAAGGGGGCCCACCATGAGAAGGTGAGCTAGAGGCATCAGCGTCGACTATACTAGAACTGTCTGCCACCAAAAAGTTAGGTATGGGATCAAGCAGGGGCAAGTTTGTTACTGTTCTGTTCCTGTAAGACTTCTTGCTGCGTTGCCCTAAAAAATTTTTGTTGTTACTGTTCCCTGCATTATAAGTGTTGTGCCCCCTGTTGTCATTGTAACCTTTGTCACTTCTCTCGTGGCTTCCCTTATCTTTAGCAAAGCCCTTAATTCTGTTACTCCTTCTAGGTGTTGGGGTGGCATGAACATTCCCAGTGTCTTCTTCATCAAGGTCTTCTACCCCCTCCTCATCCTCACCTAGTGTTTGGACCGGATATTCATTATTACTACTTATACGAACATGTCTGGTCCCTTTAAGGTTAGGGTAAGCAGCATTTTTACCATAAGCCTCTCTGTCCCTACTCAATTTTTTACTCTTGTTTCCCTTTAGTTTAAGTAGCAGAGTATCAATACTGGACAAAATCCGTCCGTAATCGAACTAACTGTATGAGCACTTGTATGCAATTAGGACATGTAAAGATGACAACGCACTGGCCAAACATATTGCATTGTTCCCAGGACATAGTTTTAGCTTTATGGCTATAGACCATGTACCCTTAAAAATCAGAGGGGGCCCTGTATCTTTAATACTAGAAAATTGTGAGCTGGATTGGCAGTTGCGCTTGGACGCTTTCTGTCTCCCTGGCCTTAACACTAACTGCAACATTGCCCCAGTTCTTAAATTAAAAAGTTATTTTAGGTAAAACCTACTGTTATTATATAGTTTTCCTGACTTTAGGTCTGACCCGTATATCAGGCAACACATATTGGATGACTTGGCAGTCTTGTTTGTTTTCAGCACCTTGCACTAACACATTGGGTCTAGCTAGTTGACTTGACCGTCTACTATTCAGGGCTTGCTTAACCTAACAGTCAGGTTTATAACCTAGTCTTAGTGGTCTTAGTAGGAAGACACAATGGATTCTTACGTGCTGAATCATTTAGGTCGCACGTGTTTTCCGCAGGGCAAAGGATACTTTTCCCTTTCCTTTTCTTTCCCCTCCCCCCCCCCTTCTTCTTTTTTCCTTAGTCCTGCATGGTTACAGCACAAACAGAATGTTTAATAAACTAAGCCTGAGCAAATATGAGCAGTATTTATCCCTTATACACACCTCATACAAGGCAAACTTGTTTTAATGTTTTAAGTGAGTATCAGAGTATACTTTTCGATAGATCTACTTACATATTTTGTATAGTAGTTTATTGTAAACAGTAATGACATCTGTTCTTTGTCATCTATATTATCATTGTTAAGTCGCTGAGATCTTTTTTCATATAATTGAATTCATTTTTTATTGTTGTGTGCTACTTTTAAAAATGATTCTAAATGTGGGATGCCTTTAACTTTTTAGCACTTTGTATGTGTTTTTAAATACAACTGTTCGGTAACAGGAAACAGGAATATGTCATTTCCTGATGTAGCATTTTTAAAGTGAGTGTTTTTTGTCTAACTTGTTTCTCTGAAGAAGCTGCAGTGGTCTGTGGCGAAAACGCTCTTTTGGTTTGTTCAAAATAAAAGCGTTAAGAAGCTTTTTGACTCGGAGGCGTTTCTGTCTGCAAACAAGGTTCCTCATTGTGTACTTTTGGTCTGACTTGTTTGAAAGCAGTTTTGTGGTTTTTCGTAGGAGGATTCCTGTTGGTTTGCAGCTTTGCAGCCTTCGTGTTTTACCTTGTTTTACGGTAGTTGTTAGCAGTTGACTAACAGTTGAGTTAATGGCAACTGGCAGCACTGCTATGGATACTGACTTAACTTCGCTGATAGCAGGTCTATCAGCTAGACTGGATGACATGAACTCGAGGATGGATACGATGCAAGCTTCCTTCCATGCATTGAGAAATGGTCCGAGCCGGAATGGTTTGACAATAGAGCACAGCCAGGGCCCAAATGAAGATTGGATCCCAGCAGCGCAACCTAACCCTCGGACTATGTCACCTGCCGATGTTCTTGGCACAGGAATGAGCCAAGGACCTGGATTACAGCTTTCCGGTTTAAGTCCGAGTGGCCTGGAAGCAACAAGACGGACTGGTTCGTACGCTGCAGTGGCCTCTAACGAACGTACCACCGTCCAAACAACTGCTCGGAATGGAGCAGTTGCTGGTTCCAGTAATGACAATATACCTACAGGGTCTAATAATAGAATTCCAGACCTCGGTGGCTGGCTTTTGGATACTACTAACTTGCTTTTCACCGAGCAAGGAATAAATACAGGTACTGTCGCAAATAATGATGGCTTATGCTTATCAGAAAAGCTTAAGAGTTTTGACTCTAAATTATTAAAATTAAAAAAACTGCAGCTTGAGTCTGCTTACTTCAAGCAATGCATTAATGAAAATATTGTACCAAAAGGCTTGCGGAATAATTTTACGCCTTCTGGTTTAATTTCAGACCATGACTTCTTGATTGACCTGGAGGCTCTTTTTCAAAAACATGGTGCTGAGTTAATGAATGTTATTATTAAGCACTATGGTGCAAATGTTGATGTTGTATTAAAAGAAATTAATGATTTAGACAATGAAATTAAGCAACATTTAGATTTTAATAGACACCAGTTCGATTACGGACGGATTTTGTCCAGTATTGATACTCTGCTACTTAAACTAAAGGGAAACAAGAGTAAAAAATTGAGTAGGGACAGAGGCTTATGGTAAAAATGCTGCTTACCCTAACCTTAAAGGGACCAGACATGTTCGTATAAGTAGTAATAATGAATATCCGGTCCAAACACTAGGTGAGGATGAGGAGGGGGTAGAAGACCTTGATGAAGAAGACACTGGGAATGTTCATGCCACCCCAACACCTAGAAGGAGTAACAGAATTAAGGGCTTTGCTAAAGATAAGGGAAGCCACGAGAGAAGTGACAAAGGTTACAATGACAACAGGGGGCACAACACTTATAATGCAGGGAACAGTAACAACAAAAATTTTTTAGGGCAACGCAGCAAGAAGTCTTACAGGAACAGAACGAAGTAACAAACTTGCCCCTGCTTGATCCCATACCTAACTTTTTGGTGGCAGACAGTTCTAGTATAGTCGACGCTGATGCCTCTAGCTCACCTTCTCATGGTGGGCCCCCTTTCATTCTCACTAACACGAATGGCGACTTTACCATTTACAATTTTTCTGACATTATTTTGGACCAACAATTGATAGAATTGTTAGCTTTTGGAAACACTTTTGTTCCAACTTCCTATGGGAATGTTGCTAAAGAAATTATTGAACTAAAGTGTTTTGTAAGAAAAATGAATCTTAAGTTACTGTTCAATCATGAAACAGAGGCTGTGAATCATGGTGAAGTAAACGCCATCCCCAACGTAGGACTTCCAAAACTGTCCAGTGTTTTGAATCCTCCATTACATTCTACGTTGGAATTGTTTGAGAACATGTGTGAATTTGATTTTAGATTTTTGGGTAACAAATATAATGAATATAATAGGTCTACAACTCCCAATATTTCTAAAGAACAACGCTTATTACTGGATGAACTTAGTCAGTTACCTATACGGGTGTTAAAACCGGACAAGGGAGGTGGCTTGGTGATTTTCATAATGTCACCTATAATGAGAAAATGACTTCCCTCCTTGATAGTGATGCCTACACAAAAGCTTCAAGAAATGAAGTTAACGGTACCACACAAAGGATCAGGGGATATTTTAGGGACCTTTTCTTAACGGGGAAAATTGATATCAAGACATACAATTATATTGACATCATGTCTTCTAAGATCCCGTTATGTTTGGGATCCCTAAAATCCATAAAAGTGTTACTGACCCCCCTATGAGAGCTTTAATTGACAGTAGATCCTCTATTACTTACCCATGTTCCAAACTAATCACACACATCTTGGACAAATACGTTAAGTACATTCCAAGTGTGTGTAAGGACTCATGGACATTTTGGACAACATAAACAAACTGCCATTCAATGAAGATGACAACTTGTTAACTATTGATGTCATTGACCTCTATCGTGCATACCGCACTTAGAGGCGGTTGAATGGACAGGGTCAATGTTACAAAATTTTGGGGCCCAGATTGGAGGTCGAACTGGTTATGGAATTACTTGAAATAGTACTAACCAGTAACTACTTCCTATTTGACGGTGACTTCTATTTACAGAAGCGGGGGTGGCGATGGGCTCCCCATGTGGAGCAGGTGTGGCAAACTATGTAATGGGGTACTGGGAAGCAAACATCTTGGCTGATCTCCCTGGTATTATGGCCCCTGTTACCTTCTACACCCGCTACCTTGACGACATGTTCCTCCTGTTCAGGGGTCAGAATTGGAAGCGAAAAACTTAGTGGACAATATTAGTAATTCCACTGAGTTCCTGAAGTTCACTTTTAAATTTTCTACCACCGAGCTGGATTATTTAGATGTCAAACTTACGAAGGATATTTGTCATCAGTGCTTCAGGTCCACCGTCTTTAGGAAAGCCACATACTGCAATTCTTTCCTGCACTTCACCAGCTTTCACCCTCACAAACAGAAAAGATCTATAGTGAAGGGACAGCTGGTGAGGGCAGGAAGAATGTGCAGCACCCTTGTGGATTTTGTTAAGGAATGTTCATTTCTGAAGGAAATGTTCACTAACCGTGGCTATCCTGAGAAAATGGTTTGTGAACTTATTGAGGAAGTTACTCTTAAAAGAACTAGAGGCTTCTACACCCCTTTATTGACTAAACAAAAGGTCTCCTCCAGTGTAGTTAGTAGTTTCACAGATGAGGTGCCTATAAGTGGTTTAATAGGTAGCAATGTTGACAGCAGAGAATCAAACACAGATTTATCTTTGAGCTTCGTCACTATTTTTAGTACTAATTCAGAAGCAATTCTGGACATCATCCGTAAGAATTGGAGGTTGATATCCTCAAACCCATCACTAGCAGGAAAATTGGGAGATGAACCCAGATTCATTTTTAAACGATCTAAAAATTTGAAGGAACTATTACAAAGGGATATCCAACAGCATAGTTTTTATAAAAGGAAAGGAATGTCCAGATGTGGTTTCTGTAACTTCTGTAACAATGTCGAACAGGGGAGACATTCCTTGTTAGGGACAGGAAGTTTGTCATCAAGCATGCACTTAATTGTGAGAGCAAATCAGTTATATACATTGCTATGTGCAACTGTTGCTCTGGGTTCTACATCGGAAAAACCGACAGGAGACTGCGAGATAGGATGTATGAGCACTTGTATGCAATTAGGACATGTAAAGATGACAACGCACTGGCCAAACATATTGCATTGTTCCCAGGACATAGTTTTAGCTTTATGGCTATAGACCATGTACCCTTAAAAATCAGAGGGGCCCTGTATCTTTAATACTAGAAAATTGTGAGCTGGATTGGCAGTTGCGCTTGGGCTTTCTGTCTCCCTGGCCTTAACACTAACTGCAACATTGCCCCAGTTCTTAAATTAAAAGTTATTTTAGGTAAAACCTACTGTTATTATATAGTTTTCCCTGACTTTAGGTCTGACCCGTATATCAGGCAACACATATTGGATGACTTGGCAGTCTTGTTTGTTTTCAGCACCTTGCACTAACACATTGGGTCTAGCTAGTTGACTTGACCGTCTACTATTCAGGGCTTGCTTAACCTAACAGTCAGGTTTATAACCTAGTCTTAGTGGTCTTAGTAGGAAGACACAATGGATTCTTACGTGCTGAATCATTTAGGTCGCACGTGTTTTCCGCAGGGCAAAGGATACTTTTCCCTTTCCTTTTCTTTCCCCTCCCCTTCTTCTTTTTTCCTTAGTCCTGCATGGTTACAACACAAACAGAATGTTTAATAAACTAAGCCTGAGCAAATATGAGCAGTATTTATCCCTTATACACACCTCATACAAGGCAAATTTGTTTTTAATGTTTTAAGTGAGTATCAGAGTATACTTTTCGATAGATCTACTTACATATTTTGTATAGTAGTTTATTGTAAACAGTAATGACATCTGTTCTTTGTCATCTATATTATCATTGTTAAGTCGCTGAGATCTTTTTTCATATAATTGAATTCATTTTTTATTGTTGTGTGCTACTTTTAAAAATGATTCTAAATGTGGGATGCCTTTAACTTTTTAGCACTTTGTATGTGTTTTTAAATACAACTGTTCGGTAACAGGAAACAGGAATATGTCATTTCCTGATGTAGCATTTTTAAAGTGAGTGTTTTTTGTCTAACTTGTTTCTCTGAAGAAGCTGCAGTGGTCTGTGGCGAAAACGCTCTTTTGGTTTGTTCAAAATAAAAGCGTTAAGAAGCTTTTTGACTCGGAGGCGTTTCTGTCTGCAAACAAGGTTCCTCATTGTGTACTTTCTGAGCCAAAGCCAATACAGACTTACAATTCAGGTAACAAAGTAGTGCATTTTGTTACAAATGCTATGGAGTTTTGTAAGGGTTTATGTAAAGAAGACAGAGCAGTGACGGAACATGGCATATTTAAGAACTGGATATTTTAAATAATGAGAGTTATGACGTTTTTTCAGCATTGTACATAAAAATATTGGCAGCTTTCGCAGAGAACATTGTACAGTGCTACACATGAACTGAGCTTCTAATACTAACACGATAAAGAAAAAAATATTTCCTACCACTACTTACAATGTTGA
Organism: Protopterus annectens; assembly: GCF_019279795.1. NCBI lineage: Eukaryota > Metazoa > Chordata > Ceratodontiformes > Protopteridae > Protopterus > Protopterus annectens. The sequence goes on along the minus strand of NC_056748.1, from coordinate 982,588,888 downwards.
CCAGAATTTCACATAAAAGTATTGCAATCTTCCACTGTCTTTTCTAGACTCTGTTTTTTACTTTGGCAATATTTGGAACTCATTCATCATATCTTGCAGTCTGACAAATATATACAGAACCTGAAAGGATTTTAACAGCTTTTAGCAAATCATATTGTCATATGTGTTTCAGCTGCAACGCTGATGTTAGGAAGGGGTCAAAATGAAGTCATATTTCTACGAAAAAATTATGATACAGCAAAACAGAAGTCCCTATTAGTTTAATATAATTCTCCTGTAACATAAGAGTAATACCTCATCATTTAAGTCACAGTTTTGCTATGTTCATCTTATGTATTTTTGTGGGCCATGTGCAAAGGTGCAGTAAACGTGGCAGTATTTGGCATATACCGTTTCTAAGAAATACATATAATCTGGTCACCTCTCAAATGACAGGCAAAAAATGTCTGTGTACCCTCATTAGTTTCAACAATGAAATATTTATAACACTTTATCAAAATCATCTGCTCTAGGGTTCACTGCACCAGTTTGTTTTGCTTCTTTCTTTCTTTAATTGTATTCCAGACATTAATGATTTCATTTGGAAAAACACTTTTTACTTTTCCTTTTCTTCAAAGTAGTCTCAAAGTGCCAGCCTCATGTAAATGCTAAATGCCAGAATTTATGAAATCATAGAGGCTAGATTTTTTATTACATTATTGCAAAATTGCATTGTTTCCAAGTGTAGATTATCCATTTATTTCTGTTTGATACTATTATGCTTGGGTATGAAAAATAACTCCCTATGCCTTGATACAGGTCAGCAGGCAAAGACTGGCTGATGTGTTGTTTTCATACATTTTTATGATATTCCTTATAGTAAACATAATTTAATAAAACAAAAACACACTAAATAAATAATTGTGCCTCAAAAAGCAATAAAACAAAATAAAATTAGTGCCTTCATAAATGGAGGAAGGTACTTCAATTACTGCTACCAGCAAGAGTGCATCAGAAACTGGGTAAAATAATTTCCCTTATGCATATTTCTTGCATGTAATAATTTAATTGGAAATATGAAGAAACTCACAAGAGGTTCAAAAATATAAAAGTGTAAACAATTTAAAATATAAAGTTGCATAAATATAAATAGTAACATAAGTAAGCCACTATTTCACTTAAGTAACAAGTGGAATTTTTCATGATGTTCCATAATTCTAATTAAATGGGCACATAATTAGATTTCTTAATTAGTTTTGTACTGACAGTAGCAGCCTCCCATACTAGTGAAATAAGATGAACATATGTTACAGAGAGTGATGTTTTATGAAACTGGACAGTATTAAAAAAGGAAGTATGGAAAATAAACATATTTCAGAAAAATCTATTAACATATATTGCAGTCAGCTTTCTTATATTGATATTACAGAGTTCCAGAGCAGGACCCCAGAATAGTAGAACTTCAAAGCATACACTATCTGAACTATCAGAAATGTTGCATTAGCTGACACATGTCCATTTTCTTAGCTCGCCCACCTATGCTTTTTTTTTTGTTTTGTGTATATAAATAGAAGCAGCCTAGTATATGTAGACATGTTACATTATTATCATAGCTAAACTGTAATACATCAACATACTAGTATAGGAAATATTTAGTTGACTTAGTTATATATTTTTCACATAAACTTTCTGTGTTTAAAGACATTTTTTGAAATTATAAATCCTGTTCAAATCAATTTCTAATATACAGCATATTTCATTTTTGCATGGAAACTAACTTGTTACTGTTTACAAATTACAACTTTTTTATTTCCACTTCCTAATACATATGTTGATGATTAAAGTGTATAATCATTGACTGGTCTCTTCTGCTTATCACACAATCAAACTCGGAAAACATCTGGCTGTATAAGCTGTTTGATAAACACTTCAGCACCATCATTCCTCATTAATGCCCACCTCCTGATTAAGAAACAACCTCTTGCTCTAGCATGATAGTGACTATGTTTCCAAATGCCAAGTAATGAACTGTTCTCATTTCATCTGTGTAAAGTAACATGGCTGCTTTTCTCTCTGATTTTTCCCTTTTTCCTGTGATGTTTTTTTACTGATCTTGTGGTATCTGCGCAGTACCCACCACCTACTGCCCTTCCTTTTCTCTCCATATATATATCAGTTATGCACCATCCCAAAGATTTTCTTGTCAACATCGCTAACAATATCTTCCTGCATTGAACACAGCAAAAGGCAATTGTGAACCCCCATTTCTCGATATGTTAATAATTTTCCTTATTTAATTTAGTTTCACGAAATAAAGATACACACAGCTTTGGTACATCACAACCTTTTCCAAACCTTCATCCTTTTGAAGGGTGTCCCACCACCCCACCTGCACACATTCTGTGAATGGGTGTAGTGTCTGACTGGACAATTATGTATTCCCCATTGTGCATAAATGATAACTTTTCTCTGTTAATTTTAATAATAACTTCTGAACACACATATGCAATACTGTCTTACACAACTGTGCATAAAAGAAAACTATACTCCACTCTCTACAAATAAAAAACTTACACCCCAATCAAACAGAATCTTCATTCAAGAAGACTGTCTTTACTGAAACCCCTTTGACAGAATAAGACTTGGGCCTCAATACATTGACAGCTACCAAGCTGAGACACAAAAATCTTTATTTTGCTGTATTCTTAAAATACCTATATTGTACAGCAGCAGTACACAATGTGCACCCTGAGAAAGGAAGCCAGAGATGAATGAACTGATATATGATAAGCTTTTTTGCTACTTTTTACAAATAATATTGCAATATCAAAACATATATTTGTACATTCATAAACTGCAAACAGGTAAATGGACAACCCATGGCAGATACCAGAAAGGCAGCACATTCCAACTGGTATTCTGGAGTTGAAAATGAAGTGTGGCAGCTGAGGAGGGTCTTGGATGAACAAATGTGTCTCTGTCACTGCAACCTCATTATGTAATGTGAGAAACAAGATAAAATCTTGAGCACAGATTTTTTTTTCTCATGGTAAACCTTCCATTTGCCAGACAGTTGACTGTCAAGCCATTATAACTGTAAGGACAAAGGCAACTTATAATGACTGACACAGTCGCAATCAGATAAGCATTGCATTTCTATCACTTTTTGTTCTCCAAGTATGCATGTACGTGTGTGTGTGTGTGTGTGTGTGTGTGTGTGTGTGTGTGTGTGTGTGTGTGTATACACACACACACACACACACACATATATACACAGATATATGTATAGTTTGGATTGTAGGGGCTTGCTTGTGGGCTTTTCCGTCTGCAAAAAAAAAATTGTTTTTGTGTTTTGCAACCTTGGAAGTGTCTCTATATTTGAGACATGACTTCCCAAGGTTTTCTTGGAGACAACTAATCAAATGACACGTGACTATTCAGAGCACAATTAACACATTTTATATATATATATATATATATATATATATATATATATATATATATATACGGGTCTAGGACACATGCTCAACTAGCATATGTCCGAATCACAAAACATCAAAAACACATACATGAAAGTGTTTAACATCGAAAAGCGTTTCTGTGTATGTGTAGTTCAAAAAAAAAAATCTACATTTCTGCAGGGGGGCTTCACCCCCAGATCACACTACAGTGGGGAAAAGAGAATTTTCCCTTACCTGCACTGTAGTCCGATCTGCGAAACAGGCACACATAAACGGAAATGCTTGTCGATGTTAAGCGCTTTCGTGTATGTGTGTTCGATGTTTCGTGATTCAGACATATGCTAGTCGAGCATGTGTCCGGATCTCATTTTATATATATATATATATATATATATATATATATATATATATATATATATATATATATATATATATATATATATATATATATATATTGAGTGATAATTATAGTAAAATAAGAATTAATTTAATATTTGTAGACTTGCTCACATTTAGCACAAGACCCCTAAGTATAAATCAGCAAAATTTAATTAGCACAGTACATGCACTTTATGATACTTTCTAACAAATATGACAGCCCTTGCTAGTCTTACGACACTACAGACTAACACAATAGGATTCATATTGCTCCATACTGATATGTACATGTGCGAAAAGAACGATGGGTAATTCAAAAAAGTGCAAGCTTTATGTACAATATTTAAGGACAACTTTACAGATATTTAAGACTAAGCCAGAGAACAGTTTTTGTTTTCATTTACACCCCAGACAATCTAGGTTCAAATATTATCCTATATACAGAAGAAGCTGGCTGGGGGATGATGGGAGTGTATGTTCACTCACCATAACAGGATGGTTTTGGTGTTGTTCTCAGCAAGATGTTTAGCTGGCATAAACCTAGTAGAGCAGCAGTTACACTGGGGAATCTGTAGATGGCTACAGCCAATAAGGACACACTAATCTGTGCAAGGCTGCTGAAGTTGACTGCATATTGTTACATTGCACTGCACTTTATTTTAAACAGAGAAAAGGGATAGGTACGTAAAATAAAAAAGCTCTCTAAATATGAAGGGCAACAGTACATTGAGGCATCTCTGTCGACCCTTTCTGGCCATCTTTAGTAGGTGTTCTTGCTTAGATAGCCCCACTCACCAAGAAATCATAGTGCATAGCAAAGCCAGTCACTCTGGCCCATGACAGGGCAGTCCCAGGATTCATGCAGCTATTCAGATCATGACATAATCATCTGACCTATAACAGAAGAAAAGATATATGCATGTTTCAAAAGGATTTAGTTTTCACATGCAGTCATGTTAGGACAGCATACTTTATTTGACCCACTTATATTTCAGAAATCAGAGCCATCAAATTTCTGGCACTGCATTATGAAAGAGGGCAAAGTCTACAGTTCTATATATTTTTACTCAGATAATATGGCTTAGATACATTTACTAATGAGGCTTTTATATGGGGCAAGCCCTCTTGCAATTCTCCCACAACTTCAGTTTTATAGGTTTAAAGGTACTTACTAGGCTGTTAATCTGTGAGGATCTTAAGAAGCTTAGCTTTCCATTTCCATGGTAGTATTTAGCACTTGAAGTTTGTGTACAGATAACTTAGAGATGGGCAGAACAAGGATATGTTGGGAGATTTATATTTTGCCCCTGTCCATGAAGGACAAGGGCTGTAAACTGAGGGATAGTATGCGGTTACAGATCAGTTTCTCTAAGTTACATTTGAATAGGGCAAAAGAAGTACTTTGCTTTATGTGGAGTGAAAGACGGCTTCACAGAAGTGGAATTATCTGTGATGCGTACCTATCTGTACAATACTTTCTATTTATGTTGCAGAAGAGCTTGGTATCCCTTGAGGAGGTGTTTATGCTACTAATGGACTTGTGAATGTATAATAGGTCTGACAGTATAGGGTCTGTTAGTAGCTCATATGAAACTGAGAAATGGGACACTGTTTTGAGATGATCCACATACATTTTTTTTATTTAGACTCTTGATGTTCTTAGCGAAGAAACACTGAAGTCATTCCAATTGTGACAAGTGTTTGGATAAGTACATACCAAAAAAGGACTGTCTGAATGAGCATTGGGTACAGTAAATGATTACATCCCAGGGCCTGGACACCATATCTTTAGATATAAGTTGTGCAATGAAAAAGGATTTCCTTTAGTAGTGGATTTGTGGTATCAAAGCATAGTTTGTTGTCAGCATAGGTTCTGAAATCCTTGACTTCTGGATTAATTTTTAGTGGTGGTGTTGACAATGTGATAATGACAGAGGGTTTTTATGCTTTCTGAAGGATGTAATTATACATTCCTTGGCATTTAGTTTTATTCCCTGGACTTTACTCCAACTCTTTTTTGGGACAGGCCCACCAGGAGGATCATGGTGTTCTTCTGAGAATTTATGATGGCACCAACTTTGCAGACATCTGGAAATTTAATCTGCCACAAACCCTTAACATTAGCTATAACCTCCAGGAAGTAAATCCCAAAGAGGAGTGGCCCAAGGACTGATCACTGGGGTACTCTGCTACTTTTGGAGGGGGTAGAGAAGCCCACTCTAAGTTCCTGGATTCTGTTTGTGAGGCAGTTTGCTACCCAATGAGTTACATAGGGATTTAGATTTAACTTGGAGAGTTTGTCTATGATACCCAAGTGTGGGATAGTGCTGAAATCCTTTGTGAGGTTTAGATATGTGGTGTGTACTGATTTACTCTCATCCATTACTACAATAACTATTGTGAAAAAGTTAACCAGGTTAAGTAAGCAGGATCTGCCGTTGATGAACCCAAACTGGCTTGGGTCAAGTCATTGTAGGTTACCTATATCCTTACTTATTAATTCCAAAATAATCAATCTGATGTTGTTAATCTTCATTCATTCCTTACTGATGGGTATTGGTTCTATCCCGGAACTGAGTCAGCCGTTATAACAACCTTGCGCCAGCAAAAAAACTCTCGAGCTAAGCTTAACCATAGTGCTCCTCTCTCTATCATCTCAGATCTCGTTTGCTGTGTATAATATCAGGAAGCGTCAGGCCAGCTCTCAAGCTAAGTGGCTTAAAATTTATACTTCCTTTGAAATAATTTTTCTCAACTTTTTGTGAATTTCTATCTTATTATTAGTCATTTAGGGTTTGCTGCTTATTGTTTCCTGTTGAGTGCTTCTGTCTGATTCTTTACTAAGTTTTTGATATTCCTCGTACCATTGCTGGTACAGGCCTTCCTTAACCCGTGGTAATCTTTAATAGCATTGTTGGTATCCCCTAACCCCCTCTCTCTTTTCTCCTTTTTCTTTTTACCCATTGGGTGCTTCTTATTTACCATTGTTGATAACCAAAAAAAAAAAAAATCTGTCCTCCATTTCTTGATTGTGTTTGCGTGTGTCATTGACTATTTTTGTATATTATTTGACAAGGTTTTTCACTCTTATTGACAATGGCTGATAAAAAGGGGACAAAAGGCTTTAAGCAGTGTGATCGGTATAATAGGAAAATGCCGAATTCCAACAGATATTTGTCCTGTGTTTATTGTCTCGGGGTGCCACATCTAAAAGTCCAAACCCCATGCGATTTATGTAAGGGTTTTAGTGCCCGTACCTTGACAGAAAGGAAAAATAAATTGATTCTTAAAAGTGTCCTAAAAACTCCTTTCTTGGAGGCTATATATCTGAGATGGAGGGCTCGACTCCTCCTAAAAAGGAACATAAAAAGAGGAGTCAGTCGGTATCTTCCTCTTCACATGCCAGTGACTCTAAATCTACTAAATCTCCCATGGAACTGAAGGCAAATGTTCCTAAACTGACTCCTGTAATCTCAGCACTAGAGCCTTAAACCCCTTCTACAGTACCATCCTTGGCACCAAGGCATCAAGCATCTATGATGGTACTGGCCACAGCACCAGTGCCTCAAACAGCTACTACGGTCCCACTCATGATTATGGAATCATCAAAAACTTCTACTCCTGCTACAGTACCGACACGCCTCTCAGCACCAAAAATAGTTTCCCCAGTTCAGGTCACTACCCCCCCCCTCCCCGCACTAGACAACTTGCTCGTCCCTTGACCATGGTGCCGAAGGGCAAAATATTACCTTGGACCTGATATTCCCCGTCAGCAGACCCCTTTTTTGGATACTGGTGCAGTCCTTTCCTAGAACATCCTGAGTCTCTGTTGGGAATGTCAACCCACTCCTCCAGGAGTCTTTCAGAATTCGACATAGTGAGACTAGTGGATCAGCTTCTGGCAGCCAGAGGAATTCCAGCTCCTTCTAAATCCTCCCTCCCACCCGAAGCCGAGGAATTTTTTCCACAGAGTCTGACATATATTCCTCCTTCGACCTCCTTGGAGGCATCAGAACCCTCGATGCCAATGCCTATCCCAGTACCAGCTTCTTTGGTTCTGGTAGTAAACCTTACCATGGCTCTAGAGTCTATGCTATGGTACTCAACTCACTCAGAGCCAAGCCATCCTTGGGATCTTGACTGGTCTGTCAGCACCATGATCCCTAGTATGGCGCCATCTACTATGGTTCTGGTTGTCTTGGTGGCACTGAGTCCTCTCGTGGCTCCTTCCCTGGGGGGGGCGGGCTCTTCAGAGCGGGGTGTGACCCCAGTCCCGGGGTTGTCTTTCTTGGTTCCGGGCTCCCATCCCTCTTTGGGTGGGCCTGCTTTCCAGGTGATAGAGAGGGCACTTGCCTCTGCAGGCTCACAGCTGGTTCCTTCGGTACTGGAGTGCCACATGTATATGTCCTCTGAACTGCAGCTGACACAGCCCACTGCTCTGGGACATTGAGCACAGGAACCTCAAGATACCCTTCCACATGGTGCCCACTCTTCAGATGCCCCCACTGAGGAGGTACCGCGTAAGAGATCATGCAAGAGGAAGCACATGGATTCCCCTGAAGAATCTCTTACCGAAGATACAGACTGCGATGAAGGGGAAGGGTCTCCACAGTTGCCCCCTGAGGATGTCTCCTTTGGAGACACACTGGAAATAAGCAGGGGGGGAGACTGGAAGCCCACCAACTCTTTCTCTGAGGAGTCTGTATTCTTGCAGGCTTTCCGTGCTCGACCCTCTTCTTCCTGGGTGCCCCGCCTGCAGATGACCTAGCTCAGCTCATCGTGCAGCGCACTTGGAGGAATCCTGACACCATTGAACCTATTCCCTGGAGACCAGACAAAATTCTCTCACCGCCAGAGGGCAACCCACATTGGTTCAAGAGCTTACCAGTAGATGCTATGGTGGTGGTGGTGGCCACTAGGAAAAAGCTTGCAGAGGAGAGCCCTACTGTCCATCCTGCAAACAGGAGTCTTGGGTAATGGACAGGTTAGGGAAGTGAGTATATTCTTCATCGATCTTTACCATTTGGTTCTTGAATTACTTGGCAAATTTTACCCATCTCCAGAGACACCTAATCTCAGAACTTTCAGAATCCCTAGCAGGAGCAGTTTCTGATGAGGTATGCAACAAAGTTGTGTCACAACTTGCCACCCTGGAATCAATATCTAATTTGTCTATGCGGTTGATTTCTCATACTACCGAAGGGGCGGCTAGACCTGCGGAAGCAGGCGTTGTCATGAGACATCACGCCTGTATGCACCTATGTGATTTCGCGGATCCCTTTAAGTCTTCCTTTCTTAATGCTGCTGTGGAAGCCTCTTCTCTTTCTGGCCCAAAGGAAAAAGACACATTAGCCAGGTGTGAAAAAGATGGAAAGGCCCTGTCTGCTGTGGGCGTGCATTTTTCCATCCCCCAATGATCCTACTCTAGGAATCAGGGGAGTGGACAGTAGCCTGTCCTTTGATAGTCACATTGCCACAGTAGTCAGGAAGTCCTTCTACATGGCACACCTGATCATAAAAGGGTTCTCATCCAGGAAAAAAGAGGTCATTGTTCCCCTCTACTTAACACTCATTAGACCCATTATAGAGTACAACACCTCTTTTGGAATGTACCTCACAAGACATCTGCAGCAGCTGGAAAGGCCACAGAAGTACCTCACAAAAAGGATTACTGGCCTCAAACAGATGCCCTACACTGACTGTCTCAAAAAACAACAGCGTTACTCCGTAGCATATCGCCTACTCCGAGGTGATCTCTGCCTAACATATAAAGCTATGCAAACCCAGAGTTGTTGGACATGCTACACCTAAAGAAATCCCAATCCCTCTGAGCTACACGCTCTGTGGACCTAAATCTTGTCACCACAATAAACAGAACATGCTGGAGGGATAGATTCCTGTCCCAGAGACTTCCCATACTCTGGAACAGGCTACCCATCTATGTCAAGCAAAGTTCTTCATTAGCACTCTTCAAGAAAAATCATGATGAGTGGATGGGAAATAGGAAATACACCCCGGGGATCACTTCTGTGTCTCTGCTCGACAGCGGCACAGGAAAATAACTTTCTTGAGTGGCATAAGCCAGGGAACCTTGTTGACTAGGCTTACGTAGGCCCTCGGGCTGATAGCCTAGTACCTACCTATGAACCTATGAAAGATGTGGTACAAGAAATCCCAAGGTCCCTTCTGTGACACACGTGGCAAGTTTACCCCCCCATGGCAGAGGGGGAAACTCATTTGGAAGATGCCCCCCAGAGGCAGAAGGGGACCACATAATCAGGGATCCAGAGATTCTTTCTCTGGACAGCCCTATCACCACTCCTGAGGAGCGGCCCAATTGCTTACCTCTGGAAGCAGTTGGGGGATGGTTTTCTCTGCACCACCTTGCCTGGCAATCCATAACCACAGATGTTTGGGTGGAGATGATAATCACCAGAGGTAATCACATTCCTTTCAATCTTTACCCAAGGCAGCTAAACCATATTCCCGATGTCCCACCCAGTCAACAGGAAGCAGCAGTTCAAGAAATCCAAAAGGTGCTTCTAAAAAGAGTCATCCAAACAGTCCCACCAGACCAGACAGAATCCAGATTTTACTCACGGTTCTTATTAGTGCCAAAAAAGACAGGGGAATGGAGGCCAGTCGTGGACCTCAGCATCCCAAACAAATTTGTCAGACAAAATTCCAGATGGTCATGGTTCAGTCTGTCCTCCTGTTTCTAGAGAAAGACGATTGGATGTATTCGATAGATCTTCAGGATGTGCATTAGCACATAAAAATGGACAAATGTTCCAGGAGATTCCTCTGCTTCCAGCTGGGATCCAATCCCTACCAATTCCGAGTGCTGCCCTTTGGTCTCTCTACGGCCCCCAGAGTGTTCACCAAATGCATGGCAGTGGTAACAGCTCACTTGAGACTGCAAGGATTCCGGATGTTTCTGTATTTAGATGATTGGCTCCTTACAGCCCCTACCAAGTGTCTACTGGTTACAGCCTTACATTATACCCTAAAGCTAGCAAAATCCTTAGGGATCTCAATAAACATAGAAAAATGCAAGTTGCCTCCTACTCAAAATCGGGAATTTATAGGGGCAACTTTCAATACTCAGTCTTGCCTAGTCTCCCTTCCACGTCACAGGTTAGAAAGACTAAGGTCTCAACTCCAGGTGTTAGTCTCCCAGAACAAGGTTTCAGCTTGGGCAGTACTTCAGCTACTAGGATCAATGCCAGCATCGATTACTATAGTTACCTTAGCAAGACTACATATGAGGCTCCTACAATGGCTTTTACTATCACAGTGGTCCCCTTTGACTCATCTTATGTCCTTTTAGATCCACATAATGAATTGATGCGAACAAGACTTATTTTGGTGGATGACGCCAGTTAAAGACCTATGGAGTCATCCTTTCTCCCCCTCTCAGCCCAAGGCCATAGTGACCACGGACATCCAAGGCACTTGATCCCCCATGGAGACCAATCTGCATATCAATGCTCTAGAACTGAGGGCAGTGCTTCTAGTGTGCAAGCATTCCAGTCTGTCCTGTCATCAGGGAAAATTGCTATCCAGTCAGACAACAGTCTTGTATATCAACACACAAGGGGGGAACTAAGTCCTGCCCGTTGGGTCGGGAAGCCATGAGAATTCGGCAATGGGTGATATCTTCCAACCACTTTCTGATAGCAATGCACATTCCCGTGATTGCAGACAAACTGAGCAGATGCATTCTCCTGCCTCACGAGTGGTCCCTCAACAATGTCATAGCAGTGAAGAGCTTCAGTCGCTGGGCCCAACCTTGCTGCAATATATTTGCATCCCCTCAAAGCACAAATTCAGCACTACTTTGCCCTAATTCCCCCACAGGAGGAGTCTCCGAGGGACACTCTAGTACACGATTGGCCCACAGGGCTTCTTTATGCCTTCCCTCACCTTCCTCTGATCCCACAATTTCTAAAGAAAGCTCTTTGGTTGAGAAGCAAAGTAATCCGCATTGCACCCTATTGGCCCTGACAGATTTGGTTTCCCTTCCTTTGGCCTCACCTAGTTCATCAATCATGGATTCTGGAACCAACTCCGGAATTGCTGTTGCACCTGCAAGTGTTACTACATCCAAACATATCAAGTCTCAAGCTGACAGCTTGGTTCCTCCACTTCCAGTAATTGCCAGGCAAAATAATCTATCCTCCCCTGTACGTAACATTCTTCTTGCTTCCATAAACCATCCACCAGGAAACTTTATCTCAGCAAGTGGAAAAGATTCATAATTTGGTTGCAAGAAAAGGGAATAGACTGCTTTTCAACTTTGCTTACTTCTGTACTGGACTATTTATCGAATCTCCTCCATTTGGGAGTGTCAGCTTCAACTATTTGAGTTCACCTGGCTGCTATCTCTAAGTTCCACAATAGTTTCCAGGACTTGTCCTTGATTTCTCACCGTCTCCGTAAAACCTTTTTGAACGGTGTCACGCACTTTGGACCACCTTTCAAAGAGCCACTCGAACCTTGGAATTTGATACTAGTTCTACAGTCCTTGAATTATCCCCCTTTTGAACCTGCTGCCACTTGTGATATAAATTTTTTATCCTGGAAAACCTTATTCTTGGTAGCTATTGCCTCAGCAATGCGAATATCTGAATTACAGGCCTTGTGCATAAAACGTCCTTACATAGTTTTCCATAAAGACAGAGTATCACTATGGACTAATCCCACCTTCTTACCCAAGGTTATTTCAGATTTGACCATTAATCAAACAATTTACCTCCCAGTCTTTTTTCCAAAATTTTCTAACAAAGGAGAATACTCCCTGCATTTACCTGATGTGCATAGACAATTGCAATTCTACTTGGACAAGACTGAATCACTATGAAAATCTGACCAATTATTCGTATCCTTCTCAGGACCAAAATTGAGAAAATCTGTTTCCAAAGTGACTCTTTCTAAATGGTTGAAAGATTGCGTTTACTTTATCTACCAACAAAAGAAAGTTCTTCTACCAACTAAGGTCAAACCGCATTCAACCAGATCAATTGCGACATGTGTTGCCCTCCATGCAAGAGCTTCCATGGATGACATTTGTGCAGCAGCAAATGGGCTACCCCTCATACCTTTATCACTGATTACAAATTGGATTTGGTGTCCAGGGGGAGAGCCTCCTTTGGTTCAATGGTACCCAGGAATATCCTTCCATAGGGCCTCCCAGGAAATAAATTAGCTAGGGACTCTGTCCCATCAGTAAGGAATGAACAAAGGTTAACAACATTAGAAAAAGGAGTTATGTTCTTACCATAATGTTCCATCTGTGTTGTTGATCTTCATTTATTCATTACACCCCACCTGCTATACCCCTCCGAAAGACTCCTGGAGATTTGGATTTGGTCCTGTCTTATAACAGGGAATTTGCTCAGCTAAAGGCTCCGCTTTCTCTCTTCTTTTCTTACGGGTAAACTCAATCTGAGGTGAGAGAGAGAGGGGCACTATGGGTAAGCTTAGCTCGATAGTTTTTTGACTGATGCGAGCTTGTTATAATGGCTGACTCAATTCCAAGGATGGAACTGATAGCCATCAGTAATGAATGAATGAAGATCAGCAACACAGATGGAACGTTATGGTAAGAACATAACTTCTTTTTTACATATCCTTTCCGATGAGGCTGGTCAGGCGTTTGGGTCTCTAATTACATGGGTCCATTGAAGCCCCATCTTTATGTAAGGAAATTACTGTTTCTGTCCTCAATTACTCCAGCATGAAGCCTGTTTAGAGGCTGATATTGAATTGCCTCTGTAGGGCATCTAGCAAGATATGGTTCTGGCTGACTTGTAGACAGGCTGTTATGTTGTCTGGCTCATAGAAGTAATGTTCTTGCCTTTAAAAAGCACTTTAAACACTTGTACTTGGGAGATTTGAGTGGGTGGGAAGGTCAAATGTGAGTATGTGATGTAAGAATATTAGAGATGAGAGAAGAGGTGAAGTGTGAACTAAATTTGGTAGTAGACTGGCAGTGTCTTGTGGATCTGAGTAAGTGATATCATTGGCAATGTCCTCTGGGTCTTAGTATGTGATATCATTGGCAATGTCCTCTGGGTTTGAGTATGTGATATCACTGGCAATGTCCTTGGGGGCTGAATATGTGATATCATTTACTGTCAGCTAAGCACAGTGCTGGGCATTGCTTCTGAGGTTTCTAACATAGCTAAAGAAGGTTTTGTGGTTATCCTTAACCTAGGTGGTTATTTTGGCTCATATCTGGCTTTGATTGATTTGATCAGGGTCTTATTTAGCAAGAGTGCTTTCAGCATCATGAGAGTTAAATTTATTTTTCTTGGGACATTTTTTTCTTTTATTATAGAGCCTGTTTTTATTAGGGTTCTACTGCAGGATTTTATTTTTGAATTTGATATTGTATTTATTTCTGAGGGGCACAGATGCATCTATGGAGATATTTACATTTTCATAGAATTTGACAGTAAAGGACTTTGCGTCCATTGGGGTTGTCAATATGGAAGGGACTTTTTAATTTAGCCAGGTCATCACTCAGTTTTTAGTAGACTGATCTTCTCATGAGCTCTGAATACTGAGGTGTTGGAAGTTGCTTCACTGTTATGGTAACTGTGACTGACTTGTGGTCTGATTTAACCAGGGAGGAAGTTTCATTTGGTGGGGATAAAGTTCTGCTACACTGAGCTTTACGTCATCAAAAGTTTTATGAATATATTTGTATCTTGTTCACTGTGGCAGTGCATGATATTTAATTTCAACAATGAATGTACGTGATGTGTTACTCTTCGGAGTTGTGGTTTATTTTATGTGTGTTATTTTGATTTTACTTTTTCAGAAAGCCACATAATGGCAGATGAAGGTGGGCAAGTGGATATCTATATTAACCATTGTTTCATTATTCCTGGGGGTCTGCAACCATGTAGTTGGGTTCATATAAATAGCATGAAAGTATAGGGTTGTGGGGAGGTTTGCAATGATGCATTAGGCCTTGCTATCCTGATAAAATAAAAATTTAATTTTCAATTTCTGTGCTTCTCAGCAGTCTTTGTTTTACAGTTTGATGATGTGCATTCTGTAGTGTGGTATTTGATATTGTGGATCTCAATGAGCTGGGCTTGAACTCTATAATGTTTCAGTTTGACACTCTCACACATTTCACTGTTTTTTACTCACATATGTGAGCATGCACGCACACGTCTGTGTAAGAGAGAGAGAGAGTGTGGGGGATGTCTGACAGAGTGAGACAGAGATTTCAATAGCCATATTATTTGGATGGCTTTTAGAGCAGTTTTCCACAAAGACAGCATTTTGGTCACAGCTGTGTCCATGGTAATTTGATGAAAAGTATTAATCTAATCTATTTCATTTTTATGTCAGTTTTAAGCATCAATTTTTCACCCTGTAGTGCAGATTACAAAGATTATGCAATTTGATTTATTTTCAATATTGTTTTAGCTCAATGATTAGAAAAAACATTTTTGTATTATATTTTCTAATGCAAACACAAGGCTCCAACATAATGTATAAACTTAATACTTTCCCTTACATTAATTTTTATGACATTTCTGTACTGATAAGCTACGTTACACTGTTGTAACATATATCTAAAAAAGTAAACTTTGAGTTTAATGATGCGCTGCTAGTCTCAGTAGCTGAATCATTTTTAAGACATATGGTTGATCTCAACCATATGTTCTACCAAATAAACATTGCCTCATATTTTCCATGATTTTTAAGGATACCATAAGGAGACTTACTTACTTCATACAGCCTGCATCACATGTCTTTTATCAGGAGAGTAAGCCAAGACAAAGATGAAGGTATAATAGTCTTTCTTGTGCATGTTATATCATCATGAGAATGGGTTACTTGGAAGTGAACCTAAAATCTGAACAAGCATGGATGCATAGGATTTGCATTCTGAATGAACAAGTGTGAGATTGATACTCAAAACATAGCACTGAGAATTCCAAGTCCAAAGGGTTAGTAAAGGAAATTTTAGACTAAATCAGTGTCAGGTTTTCTTTTCTAAGAATGAGTTCCTTGTAAACTAGAGACCTGTCTTATGTGGCTGTTCACTAGGTCCCATCAGTGATTCTGCAATGTTCATTGCAAATATCACCTGACATGTTTCACTGTTTCCTTCACCAAAACTTTAGCAACAACCTTCCTTCTCTCAGACAGGTAGGGCAAATGGGTGTCTGCACAGATTATTACAGTGCCTTTGATAAAATTAGTGATAAAACCTGATTTAAGTAATGAGACACTATGGGTATACATTACTACATGATGATGTTGCATTTTGGTAACAGTTGTGCATAGCCAAGTGAAGTAGGATCATATACTTAACTGATTCAGAAATTATTTCATTGGTATTATTTCTTTAATTGTTGTTAAAAAGGCAAGCTCCACTGCACATACTGGCTTGTTATTATAGCAAATGGCAACTATGGCTTAGTTATATGCTTACGTTGTCATGCAGTATAGAAATGAAACTTGGTGGAATAAAATAAAGATCCATAAGCTTTGCCTTAATCTATGGTACAGTAGTGTCATCTAAATGAAAACAGGAAACAATGTTACTTTTTTAATGTATCAAAGTTCGTGATCTATAAGATTATAACAGAATAACACATTTGACAAGTCACAATGACATTACTTCCTACCTTTGTAATGAAATATTTTTACACTAAGTGGTAGCCAGGCATTCACTTTTATGTGTTTGCTTATGATGGGGTTTCAACAAGGATGCTGGTCAGAAGACCACATTCCATTTCAGACTATGTGTCATTTCCTCACTAATATAAAATAAACTTCTTAGACTGTGTTGCTTTCTTGAAAAATTCATCCTCTTAGTCATTACAGATTCAAATCATAAATGGGCTCAGCTCTGAGCTGCAACAGCTGAAACCAGTCTAATGCTAACAAAGTCACACGCAGTATGGAATGCTTAGTGATATAACAACAAAAGATCCAAGCAGAGCTGTGGGATTATAGATGAGATATGTATTCATTGCTTAAAGTTTGACATCTTAATATAAGCCTCATATTACTTTTAAGTCAGCTTCGGAATTTAGGGAAAACAAAACACAAACTGTATTCAGACTGTAAGCTTGGAAGTAAATGAACTAACAGTACTTTTTCTTGCCCGCCTTTGCAGTTCTTAATATAGTTTGTGCCAATGAAATAATGCTTAAAAGTATTATAATTGGAAGACTAAAACCCCACACAGGAAATATTAGCACTAAAGTTATCTGCCCTGAATTTACTTTGATTAAAACTTTGTGATTGGAGAGATGTTTGAGCGATGACCTTTTGACACATGCATCAAGCAGGTAAGAATTTCTTCCTCTTAAAATAATTATTGCACATGGGTGGCATATTTATTCTGGATAAATTAACCACCTCTGTTTAAACAAAATGTAAGAACAGCTAACTTCAGAAGTTTGAAGAATGAGAACCTTTGTTGAAAGTGAAGCTCATTTGAACTTTTAATAAATTTGTGATTATTTTAAGACTGAAATCATGAGCTATTGTTTCTGTAATTAGGAGAGATATGGTAACAGAGACTGGGAGAAATTTAGCAACAATCAATTCCTTGCTTCATTGCTAAAGGCTTAAGTGACAGAATGCTTTTATAAAAAGCGGACATGAAATTAATGGTTATGAAAGCTTAGATAAGGCTTAAATAGTGTTCAGGTTTGTGACATTAAACGATTCTCTAAAATAATGTATTCCAGTTTAGTCTAAATGTATTTGACATTTGCACTATTAAGTAAGTCATATCTAATTTACAACTACAAAGTTTCATCCTGCAAGTTTTTAAATATTTGTATAATTCTTGGACAAATATGTCTTGAATCGGATATTGTATAACAGATGACTAGAGTTTATGATTCAGCTCATGTTCCTAACATGTTTTTGCCAAAACATACCCAGCTGCATGTCTGATTTGTCTGCAGACATAAGTTTAAGGAGATGGCTCTATACAAATGGACAACTACTGGAACATTTCTTTGATTTGTGGTACTTTTACCATCTCAGTATTTTCTGAAAGTTATCCCAAGCCAACTCAAGTTCATTAACATAATTTGCAAATTTTGAGGTATTGGAAGTTGCTTCAGTATTATCTCTACCTTCAAAACCTCATAACACTGGACCTAAGACAGATTTTAGTCATATGTAGGTCATGTCTACTTAATTTAATAAATTTATTTGTAAAAGTCACAGAGACAGTGGATAAGGGTCATTCAGTGCATGCAGTATATCTGAATCTGCCCAAGGCCTTTGACACTAAACCCCATGGTGACATTTAGAATACACTAAAATACCTTAACGTAGACCATTATGTGATTAGATGGATCGCAAATTGTCTGAAATATAGAACATGCATAATTAAAGTGGCAGGTTCCATTTCGGAAAGTAAGATAATAACTAGCAGGGTACTCCAAGGCTTTCTGATATAACCCCTCTTTTTGGCATATACTTTTCTGACTTCTATATCGTAAACCCAGGCCTATGGCTAACTCAATTTGCTAATGACTGTAGGCAACTTGTTATCATATACTTCCCAAATATAAAAGCACTACACCAAAAGCTAACCAAAGATGTACAACAAAAAAGGTCTAAACAGAATGCAAAAAGTTATGTATTGTATGTTTGGTAAACATCCCTCATCTAAAACTTACAGTACAGCCAGTACCCCACTCCAGACAGATACAGTAGTCAAAATCTTGGCACATAGGGTCAACATCTGCCTCTCCTTTTACTATTATGTAGCAACAGTGGTCAGGAAATTCTTCTAGGCAGCCAAACTAATTTCCAGAGACATCTCATTCAGGTCAGCAGAAGTTATTATCTCTCTATATGTGGTCCTAATTAGATCAGTGTTAGAGTAGAGTGACCTTTTTCACATGTACCTACCTGTGAATATTGTGCAACTAGAATGGACTGAATGGTATCTAACTGAAATGATTAGTGGTCTAAAAATCTTTTAACTGTCAAGACAAGCTTATAGCCCTTTCTGTATACTTTGTATCTTGCAGGCTTCTGTCACAAAAAAAAAAAAAAAACCTACCCTACTGGACTCTTTCACTTTGATAAGATAAACAACTCCACAAACACTCAAACTAAGAATCTTGACCTCCACCAACACATAAACATATTGGAGAGACTGGTTTATTACCCAATAGTTACACACTTTTTTGAACAAACTGACTTTACTTGTTAATTAATTCCTAGCCTGACATGTAGAAGTGTAAGGTGTCCTTGGGAATTTGTACTGATGAGGTGCAAATGGTATTTTGACTTACTTGCCTTGTAACTGCTATGATCGTATGTTCCTAAGAATTTTCTTCAGTATTTTGGGGGAAATTTTGGTTCGTCCTCACCTTCTCGCACTTATGTAAAATGCACATTTGCAGAAATAAAGGCTAAGACTGCAGATCTTTCTAAGGATAGTCTTGCTGAGAGTATCTAGGATGCATTCAGCTTTGGGCTTGATGCATGGAAACAGACGAGGCTTTTTACTCTATCTCATATCTGCTGTGATTTTTATACATGCCTATGACCTCAAAAGTTCCTATAACATCACAAATTTCCTTAGGTTACTGCAAGTGATCATATGCATCCATTTCTGTATCCAATGGATCAGAGCAGCTGCCTCGACATAGACTATCCAGAAAACACTAATACACAGGAGAAAGAGATAACCATCAGTTAGCAAAGTTCAGTGATGACTTGATACTGCTGAATGCTCACTACAAGATGACCACTTTAATTTGCATACTGCCTTCTTGTTGGTTTAGAAGTACCTTCCAGATGTTTTATTTTTTTATGTCATAAAAATGCTTGTACATCTCTTTAGGTATGAGAATATTGACATTGTTGCTGTATATATGGTTGCTTTTTATTAATTGCTACATTTGTCAATTTTATTTTCACTGTTTTGTTTTTTGGTGTTTTACTGTTCATTT
This sequence comes from Protopterus annectens, assembly GCF_019279795.1. Classification (NCBI taxonomy): domain Eukaryota; kingdom Metazoa; phylum Chordata; order Ceratodontiformes; family Protopteridae; genus Protopterus; species Protopterus annectens. The sequence continues at coordinate 982,569,102 of NC_056748.1, read as the reverse complement.
GGAATGGAATTGGTTGTATGCAGTTCTGACAATTTGCTGTCCCATCCTTTGTCATTGATTATTCTACCATGAATTGTCTGGCCTGTTTCCATGACAAGATAGAGGCTAAACCATATGAGATTCAAAATTTTAATGCTCTGTCACTTCCTTTACTAAGACACGCTATCACATTTTTTATTTTGATACAGACTAAACAAAGTATTAGCTCTGAATCTATTCTTTTTTATCAGTATGCTTAATTTGTTTGCATTCTACTTACCTGACTATACATGATAAGTTAATGACAAACAGCAGGCTTTATTTTTTCATTTGATAGCTAACCAATGCTTCTGATGGAATGTGCTTATTCAAAATACAGCATTCGTTGTACCATAGTAACACTTATTTCCTACACTGTAAATTACCCAACATTCTTGTTGCTGTTATATCGCACAGTACTTAATTTTGTATGCCAGGGTAAACAGACAGCAGTCAAAAAACACTAGAACAAACCCAGTGTTGCCAACACCAGGCTAAATTGTTCTGATCCCTTCTTATAATTTTCTATTCTCTGCTACTTCAAAACAGGAATAATAACTTACCAGGATTAATTTTTTAGTGTGTGGTTTTAAAAGCTTTGGCCTGTGTGGTATCACTACCCGTGGCACTGAAAAACAGAAAAAAGATGTCATTGTTTCACATACTTTAGATGTAATTTTATAAACCTCCCCACTGTTTATAATTAAAATGTAACTAAAACAATGACTGAATCAAAGAATTGTGAGATATCCATATTATCATTAACCCTTCAGCTCTTGTAGAAAAGAAGCAACAGATATTGCAGTGATGCTCATATCATTCTACCTTTACTGACCTATACACAGACTACAGATAAATGTGCTTTAGGTTGGACCTGTACTGACCATTTTAAACAGAAAATTAGGTTTTCTTCATGGTGTGGACCTTTTACTAGTGAGACAATTCATTAAAATTCTTACATATTAACACGATGGCTGAAAATATGTTAAATCATATTGATTCCATAGATAGTCAGGTTTCTTATTCAGAACTGGTTTAGTATGAAATGTAATCTCAATCAGCAAAAAGTTAAACTGTATGTGGGATTCAGAAAGCTCTTCTTTGCTCTTGGTAACTGCTCAACCCAGATTGGACAGTTAGCTCGATTAAGAGAAATTCTAATTCAGAAGCATAGTAAAGCCACAACGAAAAGCACCTTATTACTGGCTCATTACCATGTCTCTGAATTAAAAACTGCCCCGTCTAAGCTAGTATTCTTCCTAGAAATCTATGCATCATTGTTAGTAAAGACAACACCCCCCACAAACACATAAACACACACACACACACACACACACACACACACACACACACACACACACACACACACACACACACACACACACAAACATTCCACAAACAAGTCTCCCCACACTTGCTCACAATCATGGAAACACTTGTCCTGCATTAATGCTGCACTGCACACACACACACACACACACACACACACACACACACACACACACACACACACACACACACTCCCATCCCATTGGTGTTTCACTGTACTTTCATGCATTACTGTGAGTACTCCCATAGGAGTGATTGGATAACTGCCATCTTTTGATGGTGTTCACTCATCCTGCTAGAGTACAGTTTTTCTCAGCTGATATATTCTCTGAATCATTCAGCCATCTGAATGAGGAGCCATGAGCAGTTCCAGGGAGAGGACATGGCAAATGAGTATTAGCTACTTCCCCAGACTGCTGCAGTAACATATGACTTTCCATACTAAAGCCCCTATGAGGAGAAAATCTCAACAGGATACCAGTCTCTGAATCAAAAAGGCTTACCATGATGTAGAAATCTTCCAGGATAAAGCTTTTGCATTAAGGTAAGCTTTTCTGAACTCCTTACTGCTGTAGTGTTTTTGTTTGTTTTATTTGTGTGATTGGAAAACTTTTAATATGTTTTTAACACCTTTATTAACACTTAAGACAGGCAAACATACATTTATATAAAAGAAAACAAACCATGCTAACATGTTTATGGTTATAGATATTCTACATTGCATATATTCTTTTATATGATTATCATCAGCCCAGCATTGTATAAATTGCTGAATTACTGCCTTACCTTAAACCTCACTCCTTCTCCTCCTCAACATTATTCTTCATGTATTGTTCTTACAATTTCCATTTATTTCTATGAAATTTGCTCCTACCCTTTTCTAAAGATCCCACTTCCAATGCTTTTATCTCTGTTACAATATTCACTACTTCAAATACAGTTGGTTTAGACTTTGATTTCCATTTTCTAGCAATAGCTTTTTTTTGGAAGTCAACTGAATTACTGAATTAAACTTAACAAGGCCTTGCTATGTCTAGGCAGTTTAAATCCTGTATCCCAGCTCAAAAAAAGTATTTCCTTAGTTGTACCAGTTTGTTCACTCAATATATCTGACAGAGTACTCTGTAGGGAATTTTTAAAAGTCTAGCTCATTACACTCCAAAAGCATATGTTCCAAATTACCTCTTTCTTCCCCATCACACCTGCAACATTTGCCATCTACCTGAGGAAAAATTATTTGCAATTTGCTTGGGGTATAAAAATACCTAGTCAAACATCTTCAAGCAAAAATCCTAAATTTTCTAGACTTTGCTGCATATTTGGGAGACATATGTATATCGTTCCATTGTTTCCTTGTGAATTGCTTATCCAATCTCTCTTCCCAATCTTTTCTAATCTCCTCTGATTGATTCATATAGTTATCATGCAATATTTTATATGTCCTACTAATTATTCCTTTTTTAACAGCAGCTTTTGTTCTAGATACAACTAGAAATTCTTAACAGAGCAGGTCTTTCATTTAGGATTCCCCTGTCACTTTCTGTTTGTCTATACTGTAATATCAATCCCTGATACAGGAGGCAGTCTGTAGCCTGCAATCTAAATGTCTGTGCCATTTGGCTGCAGCCCCTCTAATTATAGCTTTGACCTCCTCATTCAAACTTCCCTTCTCATCAACCACCCCTCCAAGGTACTTGAAGCTGTTAACCTGCTCTGTTATTTTCCCTTCTATCTCATTTCTTAGCTTCTTATGATTTCCACCATTTACTGCCATTACAGCTGTCTCATCTGTACTCAACTTCATCCCATATGCCTTCAGTTTTGCATTATTCCCCTATACTTTGCTGAAGTTGTTGCTCAAAGTCTGTCTATAATGCCATATCGTATGCATACAACAACTTTGTTGATCTGACCCTCCAAGCTTTTTGCTAATGTAGTCAACCCCAGTATGAACAACAGTGGGTTCACAGCTGAACCCTGATGCATACCTTCTCCCAGTGGGAACCCATCTGTGAGACCAAATGCTCCTTCTCTATCTGCCTTTGATGTAGATTTTTTTTGAATGGTCAGCAAAGCAATGGATGAAGGCAAAATGGTACACATTACATACCTCAACCTAACCAAAGCTTTTGATATGATTCTCTATTCAGGAATAGTAGAAATGCTAAATAATCGGGACATAACCTCTATGCCACCCACTGGATTGCCAACTGGCTCACAGATAGCATGCAGGAAATCAGCATGGGAATGTTCCTACCACAAATAAACCATTCACCACTGAAGTCCCCCCCCCCCCATGTTCTGTGCAGGGACCTCTCCTGTTGGCATCTACTTTTATGAAACAAAATCCAAAACCAAAGGGTTCTAGCTGACTAGGTTTTCAGATGACTGCAAGCTAAAAGCAGTCATTAAATCCCTAAGTGACTTAGTCATTCTGCAGGAAGTTTTGTCCCACAGTGCCTTTTTTAGGCAATACCAAGCTGAAAGTATTTCATACATAGCAAATCAAAACCAAGAAAATCTAAAGGTGTTACTGCTCAATACTAGAAGTCTAAACAAGAAACTTCAGTCCTACAAGCTGTCCTCGCTCTAGAGAATGCTGATGTCTGTGCGGTCACTGAGACATGGTTTAAAGCCACAGAGAGCACACCTGCAGTGCAAGTCTATAATGCCTTCCACACATTTAGACCAGCTACTACACATACAGGAACAAAAGGTGGAGGTATACTGATTTATATAAAAAAATAAATATACCTCAAGGCTGGTCAAACAGGAAGATGCACTTGAGCTTTTCCACATTCAAATCACCATAGGCAAAATCCCATGCAAATTCCTTGCAAGCTATAGGTCCTTCTCTATGACCCAGGAACCTCATAACAAGTATTTAGGCTTAATAGAAATACTCACCATCCAACCCAACACCATATTCATGGGCAATTTTAATTACCACAGTATTAACTGGAAATCATATACAACATCAAACGTGAAGGCACAGAGATTCCTGCATTTTGTAAATACAAATTCCCTTGACCAGATTGTCAATATGCTGACCAGAGGTGCAATATACTGGATCTGGTCCTCACTAATATGGGAGAACGCTGCACACCCCCCAGTGTAATGTCCTCTCTGCTAAGGTCAGACCACAAAATGGTCTCTTCTGAAGTAAAAATAAAACCTGGAACCCCAGCTATCCCTGGAATGTTCAAAAACTACTCTAAGGATAATTTCCTACTATTAAGTGATAACCTGCCAAAATTTCAAGCTCCCATAAACCCATAGAACACTGCTGCCTATAAGGAAATGTTCACAGAAACTCAATAAAAGCATATTAATAGCTCCATGGAGACAGCTCTGCCCATCAGTAGGAAGTACAGAAGTAACTCAAAAAAACAAGCTACCCTAGTGTAATTACAACATCAATAGGCTATATAACACAAGGAAGAAAATCATGGCAAAAAATAGGAGGTGTAGCACCCAGCAGGGAAAAACACTGTCATCACACTAAACAAACAACTCAGAGGACAAATAAAGTATATCAAAGCCAAATCTGAGGTCAATTTGGCCTCCAAGGACAACCACAAGATTTTCTTTAGCTCTGTCTGCAACCTCAAAGGCAATACACAATTATGTGCAGAGCTCATTGTTAATGGACCCACCTATACTGAGCCAGAAGACATAACAAACCTACTTTGCAGAAAATTCATCTCTAACGTTATCCCTCTCACCCACTCAGCCTCTTAGAAAATACCATTAAATATAACTCCCCCTGCTATCACTAGGAAACAGGTCCTCAGTGCTCTCTCTAAAGCCAAGAATACTGCATTGATGGGCCCAGACTGTATCCCAAAATGCCTTCTAAATAGCATGAAACCTATCAGGCCCTATTGAATCACTATTTAAATGTAGCCTCCAAACAGGGTTGGTGCCTCACAAATGGAGAGCAGCAACAGTCATCCCTGTCACAGAGATGAGCCATCTACAGACCCATGAGTCTCACTAGTCTCATATGCAAAGCCATGGAAAGAATTGTCATGGAAATGATCAATAATGAGATAGAAAAGCACCAGACACTGGACCCAACCCAGAGTGGTTTCTTCAAGGGCAGGTCACACCTAGTCAACCTGGTGGACTTCTTTGAGGAGGTCATTAAAGCAATGGATGGGCAAAAGGGTTCACATTGCCTACCTTGACCTGGCCAAGGAATCTGGCACAGTACTCCAATCAAGCATTGTTGATAAACACAAGAAGTTAGGTATAAACCCTTATGTCACCAGGTGGATAGCCAGCTGATTCACAGACAAGACTCAAGAAGTTAGACTTGGGGGTCCACCTCTACAAACAGGCCAGTAACAAACAGAGTTCCTCAGTGATTGGTCCTGCAATCACTCCTTTTTAGCATTTACTTATTTGAAGTCAAGACCAATGCTAAGGGCCTCAGGGTGACCAAATTTGCAGATGAATGCAAATTAAGAGCAGTCACAGAATCCCCCACTAACACTAATATTATCCAGGAAGGGCTGACACAGACAGCTTGTGTCAGAGCTATGGACTAAAACTAAATGCCAAGAAATGCATAATAATATCCTTTGGAAAGCCATTAATCCCTAGTAACTATCATATTGACTACACAGCCTTAAGAATCAACCCAGTAGTCAGGGACCTGGAGACACATATAGACAGTAATCTAGCTTTTGACCATCATGTGTCTACAGTAGTGAGGAAATCATTCTATGGTGTGCATAGATATGATGTCAAGGTCCAAAGAAATCATTGTTCCACTATATCTAGCATTCATCAGAGCTTTCATTGAGTAAAATGTCCCCTTTGGTATGTACCTAACCAGGCACATATAACAATTGGAATGTCCACAGCAGTTCCTCACTAAAATAATACAGGGCATAAATAACATGTCCTATGTATATCACCTCCAGGCCCTATCACTGTATTATGTCTCTTAAAGGCTGTTGAGGGGGAATATATGCCTTTTATACAAGGCATTGTCGGACGCCATCCTGATAGACCTTCTGCACATCCACAAAACAAACAGCACCAGAATTACCTGTTCTAAAGACTTAAACATTGCCTGTGATATAAATAGGACCTGCTGGAGATTCAATGATATATCCCAGAGACTACCCCTTCTGTGGAACAGGCTCCCCATCCATGTGAAGCAGAGTTCATCCCTAACCCAATTCAAGTGTAACTTGGACAATTTGATGGGGAACAGGAAATTAATCCTTGGCTTGGCACATATGTCGTGTATGGACCCAGGCAGCCTGTAAATGGTTCATCACACAGGACCCGGCTTGTCAGTGTTTCATTTCTTAAGCCTCTGATTACACCCTTATCGAGGGTACCAGATCTTGCGAGTGATTAGGGATACATGGCTAGGCTTAAAACGTCCATAGTGATCATTAGCCTAGTACACATCTATGAATCTATGAACCTATAAATATCTTGTAGCAAAATCATGGACTGAAACTAAATGCCAAAAAATGCATTATTGTATCCTTTGGGAAGTCATGTACCCCAGGGAACTACCACATTGACAATATGCCCCTAGGAGTTGACCCAGTTGTTTGGGAATTGGGAATTAATCTGGACAATGACCTAACTTTTATTTATTTATTTAACATTTGTTTACTGGGAACGTCTGACTGGCACAGAGCCCATTTTCAGCTGAGTCCTGGGGAGAAACACATCTTTGGAATGTGGGAGGAAACCAGAGCATCCAAAGGACATGCAGGCTTTGCACAGAAGGCAACCCAGCTTAGAACAGAACCGCTAAACCTCTTGCTGTGAGGCAACAATGCTAACTGCTGTACCACTGTACCCCCACTTTTGACAAACATGTTTCCATTTTTGTAAGAGAGTCCTTCTATATTTCCTAGCTTATAAACTAAGGGATTATGTCTAGATCTAGGGATATGATTGTCCCCCTTTACTCAGCCCTGACTAGACCAATCATTGAATATAATGCTCCTTTGGCAGGTATCTTTCTAGACATATGCAACAACTGGAACACACACACACACACACACACACACACACACACACACACACACAGATACCTTACCAAAAAGGTACCAGGCCACATAAAACAAAGTTCATCCCTGTCCATATTCAAGTGCAACTTAGAACTATGGATGGGAAACAGAAAATTTACTCCAGGACTGGACTTTTACTACTAATGGACAGAGGCAGCTCCCCCTCAAATTATCTAACATATAATCCCAATTATTCTCAACATGGGTAATATATAATTATCGACCATAGGATGGTCAAGGCCAATCTATAACTAAATGGGATAGGTTAATTTGAATACAAAAAGGGATACTGGCTTGGCTTAAAATTACCCACAAGGGCACCAACCCTAGAACTTACCTATAAACCTGTGAAACTATGTGGACTGTTGAGCAGCTTACTGTTTGCATCCCTTATGAAGGGTGTCTGAGTGTCTTCTTTATCTTTCTGTCTTTGCCTTGCAACCTATGGTTTCTTTGTACCATCTACTGAGACTTCTTTGCTATTGCAACTCCTCTCTTAGCCTCTTTGTTAACCAACCAGTATTCCTTCCTAGCCTATTCCATATTTTCCATCTCCCACTTTTTCCTGCACTCCTTCTTTCTTTTGATGACTTCCTGGACTTCTGAATTTTACCACCAGCTTTCCTCATGTACCTTATTTCCATACCTGGCTCTGTAGTCCCCACACATGCTGTTTTGAGGCACTGCCATTCTTCTTCATCTCCATCTATTTTATCTTCTTCTTGAGATACTAGAGCCTTGCATAATTCCTTGAACTGCTGTGGTTTCTCTTCAGTCAATTTTCAGGTCTTCAGATTGATCTCTGCTGACCTTAGAACCTTGTCTGACCACTGCTTGCAGATGATTGTGGCAACCACTGGTTTATTCTGTGGGCCAACTGTTTCACTCGAAATGATTTTACAATTCTGGATTCTACCCCACTGCCCATATCTTACTAGGAGGAAGTCTACCCGAGTTGCATGTTGGCTACTTTTGTACGTGATCTTGTGACTGTCTCTCTTGCTGAATCATGTCACCTCAAACCTATTAGCCAGACAGAAGTCTGGAATGACAACTCCTTCTTTATTCCTGTTGTCCCACCCATGTGGATCCAGGTAGTCCTCATATCCTGTTCTGTCTAGCCTAATATGTGCATTCAGGTCACCCATTATCAATGCCAATTCATATTGTCCTGCTTTATCTAGTAGGCCCTGAAACTGTTGCCTGAATGCACTCTTTTGCTGACTATCACAATCCTCCTGTATGAAGTAGACTGAGATTATGAGTACTACCCTTTCTTTATACTAAAGTCTGATTGCCATGAGTCTGTCACTAATTCTGAGGACATCCCTCACTGTCTTCTGAAGCCTCGCCTCACCATAATTCCCACACCATTTCTATCCTTTCCTCTTCCTAAGTAGTAGACTCTGGATCCCAAGCCAAGTAGTTTTGCTGCAATGTCCTTCCATCTTGTCTCTTGGGTACATAGGATGCCCAGCCTCCTCCTTACAATCATGTAAAGAACTTCTAGGCTCATTCCTGTCAGTGAACCTACACTGAGTGTAGCAATTCTTAGTTCACGTTTGGCAGGTTGAATATTTTTTCATCCAGCTTTCTTTCAACTGAACTATCCCCAGTAACACAAGCTGGGCAACTGGACACCAGCTGGCCAGTAGCTTATTGATCCAGGGATGCTGAGCTTTATGGTGAGCACACACTGGATAGCAGGGGCACATACTGTTAGCATGGTTCCCTAGCATAGGTTGGAATAGGCTGGGTCCTCAACCCACTTATCAGAGGCAAATACCCATGCCCATTTGGTGACATTTCAACATGACCGAATCACCTGGTGCCATATTTCTGCAGTGTTGGGTTGCAAGCCTTGCCACAGCACACAGTCTGTTAACCATGTTTTCCTGTCTTGAAGATGCTTTGCTCTGTAGTAGATACTTAAAGCAGTTGGTCTGTACTACTCCTCCCCCTACAGAATACTATCTAGAGTCTGTGCTGCTACCCCAACTCCATTCTTGGGTGAGTTTGAGATGGAAACACTCACCTTGTTTTTGGGAGGTGGGAGGAACTCCACAGAGATACAGGGAGAACATGCAAACTTCATACCGGCATTGGCTGGAGGTCAGGATCAAACTTTGTGCCTTGTTCCTGGGAGGTAAAGACCTTAACTATTATTCCAATTGGTTTGTTGAATGAAATTTGTCAACTGACTTTTGTTTACATGTGTTTTGAGACTGTCTGTTAACCATGTTTTCCTGTCTTGAAGATGCTGTGCACTACAGTATATACCTAAAGCAGTTGGTCTATACTACTCCTTCCCCCTACAGAACACCATCTAGAGTCTGTGCTGCTACCCCAACTCCATTCTTGGGTGAGTTTGAGATGGAAACACGCACCTTGTTTTTGGGAGGTGGGAGGAACTTCACAGAGACACAGGGAGAACATGCAAACTCCATACAGGCATTGGCTGGAGGTCAGAATCCAACTTTGTGCCTTGTTTCTGGGAGGTGAAAACCTTAACTATTATTCCAATTGGTTTGCTGAATGAAATTTGTCAACTGACTTTTTGTTTAAATATGTTTTGAGGCTGGCATTCATTGGGAAAAGGGTGATTCTTCTTTTACCAACTGTTGAGCACTCTCTGAGTTGGTATATACAAATATATATATTCAAGCACTGGAGGTGTGGAAGTATAGGGGTGCAGGTTGCAAGATTATTTTTTTGTATCTAAAACCAGTGATGGTTTGATTATTTTTTTTTCAGTGTTTTGCTGTTCGATGGATTTCAGTTTGAGTTAACAAACTAGCTTATATACATGTTTATATATATATATATATATATATATATATATATATATATATATATATATATATATATATATATATGTGTGTGTGTGTGTGTGTGTGCGCATATTTGCAGGGACAATTACCCATGTTTTTTTCTTTCTTTTTTTTGGGGGGGGTGGGAAAGTTTTAAGATTCAGACAAGGGATATTAATAGGGTGAGGTTTATAAGGAGGGTATACATGCAAATGTAAAACAAAGATTGACAGGGTAAGTGATGACACACTTTGGAGCAAAGTGGAGTTATAGAAAGACAGAATGAGGGCAGTGGTGATGGGGAGGATTAGTCAACAAACAGTGCGTGGAAATTACACAAAAAGAAATAAAACACCACAAAATAGGATGAGCATACCCTTCTGGATCCCTCTGGAGAGGTCAGTCAGCACCCTGACCGCCATTCACATTGGGTCCCACCTGAATCTATGAAAACAGAGTCAAGCAGTGGCCAATGGGGTCTTTTAACATTTATTAACCAAATTCACCACCACTTCAATCAACTCCCATCTGGAAACAGTCTTCACAGCCTTGGCAGTCAAGACAATGACCAGCAGATGCCACATAGGAGGCATCCTGCATACTATCTGCTGTACCCACTGGGAAGACAGGCCTTGAGCCAGGTGACATGAAGGCAGAGAAAGTCTGGGCCAGTGGAGAGCTGGTGATCTGGGACCACCACTGGCACAGTAGTTGTGGATGCTGTAGAAAATGCCAACATAAATGGAGAGAAATAAAACAAAATAAACAAACAGAAAAAAGGATAGTAACAAAGGGAGGGTGAGATCTGCAGTTATTAACAACTGGGTCTTTTTAGAAAAGTTGTAAATTTGCTTCAAAAAACAGGTATATTTAAAATAAGCAGTACTAAAACATTTATCAAGCTTTTCCAATGCCCACTTCCATACACCTGTTATATGACAAAAAAGTAAATGGGTCTTTAGGTTTTATGTCTTTTTCTCTTTTATTTCCACTTATTTTCTTCCACATTTCTGTGAACATTCCAATAAGGAACTTCTGATCAAAATGGCTACCACAAAGCAGCTCCCTTTTGGAGCTTTCTGGTAGCAGTTAATTTGTTATCAAAAGTTGACATACTTTTGTACTCATCTTCAGCAAAATGTATTGAAAAAAAAAAACTTCTGTATGATGTCAGATGTCAGACAACATAATCCAGTCAACTTTTTTTAACCCCAATTTTCTACCAGTCAAGCTTAGCCAGCAATGTCAAATAGAAGCCCCTCTACATGGGAACATTCAGTATGAGGTCCCATAAGCAAAAAAGAGTTACTCCCATTAAAGAACATCATTCAGAAAATAGTTCTTCTATGAAAAGTTGAAACGCAATATGTTGATGAACCAAATTACTGGGTATAAATGCCCAAAGCATCACAAGGGCAAAATGTAAAACTAAGCATTTTTTGAAGAGCGCAAGCCCCACTGCCCCCTTCATGTATGTGTGAATGGGACAAACTCCCCAAACTTCTGTATGCCAAGACTGCAATACACAAAGGAGAAATCTGTCAAAGCAAAGGACTTTATTATCAGCACACACCATCAGTGATTCCCTATACAAAACAGTCACCAGTGTTTTGATCCTCAGCATTTTGTAACTTGATCATCTGATGCTTGGGGAATGTGAACTCAGTGACCTGCAGATATACCCTTATAAACACAGAATCAATAATTAAAACATAGTACTTTAGCAAATAACAAAAAAAAATTCCTGTGTTAAAAATACACTCTGAGATGTTGACCAGAGAATACAAAAAATAAAATTACATTAGATCTTCCTTTCCATTAAAAATACCTATTAGAGAATCATGAATCACCTCTGAGCAGATCCTGAATGCTCTCTTCAAGGCCAAAAAAAACACTTGCTGCATGGGTTGTGATAATGTGCGTGGCTGTCTTCTTGTCAGCAATAGACACTGTCTGATAGCCTTACTACTAAGTGTATTGAGCCTCAGACTATCCACTGGATTCATGCCAGGGAAATGAAGAACTGAAGTGGTCATCCCAGGCTACAAGGAGAGGATGAACTACTGATCCAGGAAACTATTGATCTATAAGCCTCACCAGCTTTATCTACACAGCAATGGAATGCATCATTGTGAAACTTTTCAGCAAGGATGCAGACAGTCTACAAGCCATGGACCTAAGCCATTTTGGGTTTGTTAAAGACAGAAATTACCTCTTGAGCCTGGTGAGTCTCTTTGAGCAAGTTACTGATAAATTAAACTTGGGTAAATTGGTTCAGACTGCCTACATGGATCTGGCCAAGATTGATAGTCTAGCTTTATTGACAAGCTAATCAAACCTAAATTCAAAACCCTATGTAACCCAGTAGATAGCAAACTAAATGACAGATACCACTCTATTAGTCCCAGGATCATTTCTGTTTGATATTTAATTCTCCAATGTTAATGCTGACATAAAGGTCACAAGGCTGATTAAGTTTGCAGATGACTGCACAATTGAAACTGCCATTAACTACCCATCTGACATTCAAATTCTTTAGGAAGGACTAACATACACCACTAAGTGAAGCCTGGACCCTGTCCTAAAAACCGAATGCCAATTAATGCAGCACTGTGTTTTTAGGCAGAACTGTGCACCAGCACTACTACCACACAGGCCACATCCCTTTGAAGGTTAATTCATCTATTAGGGACCTGGACAGTTTCATTGACAGTGAACTATCTTTTGGTCACCATGTATCCACGGTTATTAGGAACTCATTTTACCTTGCCAGACTAACATTGGTGATATTTCTTCCAGATCTGATGACATTATCATCCCTCTGTACTTCAGCTTCATCAAGCCTATAATTGAGTATAACAGCCACTTTGGTATGTACCTGTTTAAACATATGCCCCATCATGAGAGAATGCAGTGTTTTCACACTAAGATAATCAAGATCATGGGCCTGATTCAATAAAGTCTACACTAAGTGTACACTGTTCTGAGTGAACAGACAACACAGACATAACTCACATCTTCTTCCTCCTAATTTTAGTTTTCCTACTGATATTCTTGCAAATAAGCCGCGGTGGTGCAGTGGTAGCATTGTCGCCTCACAGCAAGAGCTTCTCCCGTTCGATTCTTGGCTGGAGCACCTTCTGTGTGAAGTCTGCATGTCCTCCCCACGGTCGAGTGGCATTCAAAAGACATGCGTGAATGGGCATGCCTTCGTTGAAGGTTGGGCGTTGGGCTGGCACCTCTGCACCATAAAAATCGACTGCCAATCATTAGCGGACCGGAGTTCCGCTGTGGCGACCCCTAACCGGGAAAAGTTGAAAGAAAAACAATAACAACTGATATTCTTGCAAATATTTAAATGCTGACAGGGATTCATAAAGGTTACCACAAAGTGTAGACTACATGTAATGCAATCTTTTTGAGTGACTAGAAAGCACAAAAATGTGATAAGAAGTTTATTGATACACATTGTGTGCACTTAGTGTAGGCTTTATTGAATCTGGTCCCATATCTACCTTGGGCTACCCAGACTGTCTTAAATCCTGCTCTGTCTCTTGTTTCTGTTTCCTACAAGGTCTTCAGAGATTACCTCTGTCTAGCCAAATGAGCCTCAAAGCATTCAGTCCTATGTCATCTCTTGCAGATCTACAAAATTAATAACATCATCAACACCTACTCAAGAGATCTTATCTTCCATAAATAGGACCTGCTGGTGAAATATGAAATAGACTTCCTTTCGATGTAAAGCAAAACACCTCCCTGACCATCTTTAAGCATAACCTGGATGAATGAATAGGTAGTCATAAATGCCCCCCATATCTGACCTTCAAGACCTTATTGAAAGCAGGTGAAATGAGGAATAAATTATTCATGCCAATAGGTACATACAATTTGAGGTATTGTATCTAGGCTACTAATGGTCTTCAGTGCCATTAGTCTAATACTGACCTATAAACCTAAGAATATAAAACTAACAGGGGAGTTAAAATAATCTAAGAACTTAAGCCCTCACTTAAGGGGCAGAACATTTTGATCTGCCTGAATTTGCAATGTAGTAATGGGAATCCTGCATTTTGTTGAATTGCCTTTTGTTGAATGTATTTTTGTGGACTGGATGTTCAGTCAGTTTATTATTTTTTGATATGAGCTGAGTTTTGTTTAATTGACTACAGTGTTCTAATGTGGTATTTCACATGGCTCATTATTGTGCAACCACAGAGTAGGTATATTTAAGTCAGAGGGATGTGGGGAACCAGAGGTATTATTTTTGTGTTACTATCTAAAGATAGTAGTGTTTGAAAAGCAATTTTAATAGTATGTTGGGTTTCATTAAGTGTGACCTGATGGTTGTGGGGCCTATCCCCTGGACTGATGTGGACGCCTTATTTCAGAATGTTCCTGATTTTATGACTTGTCTCTTGCAACCTTAGGCATCCAAAATTTTCCTTATTTTAGATGGCTTATATTCTGTATTCAGGAGCTTAGGATCTTTGACAATGTTGCATCCCTCCTTTCCTACCTGGGTTCCAAACTGACCCTTCAAAAGTCCTTCATCATACACTCTCAGTGATTTGTTTTCCTGATATGTTGGATAAACACATTAAAAAAGGACAGCCTTCCTACCAGAAAACAAAGTGCTGACATATCAGGGTATTTTCTTGGATTTCTCTCTTTTAGACATGGCCTTGGCAAGAGAGTTCCTCAAAATTCTAGGCCTTGTGGCAGCAATGATCCTTATGATACCACTAGCCAGACTACACATGGGAAAAATGCAACAGTTCTTGAAGAATTGTTGGACTCAGCACCTTCACCCCTTGGATTTCCACTTACCAATACTGGGATTTGAGAAACAAGAGTTGCAGTGATGGAGATAATAACTATCTCTGAATCCAGACCCCAGTCCGATCTGTCCAGACAGACTCTTCAGATTTTGCATGGGAAGCAGTGTCCATTGGAGTTGAAATGCAAGGCTTGCGGGGTACTCAGGATACTCCAAAACACATAAACATAAAAGAGATGTTGGCATGTATTCATCCCTTAAAAGTTCTTCACCACTTATGGATTTCAGGTCCTCTTTTAATGGTCACAAACAACACTACCATGGTATGGTACTTATACAAGCAAGGGGGGACAAGGTTATACTCTCTTTGGTGGTTGGCTCTACACCATTCTCTGACTCTTCAGGCATTCTGCATTCCATCAGAGCAAAACACAGTGGCAGACAGATGAAGTTGTTTCTGGACAGACCTTCATGAGTGGAAGCTCAAGACTTGATCCAGATGTGGGGAACACCTTATGTAGATTGTTTTGCCTCATTTCAGACAGACAACTGAAAAAATGATGTTCAAGCCATTCTTGTAGCCATGCTTGGAAGCCAGATGCTGTATTATTTCCATGGTTGGGAATATTCTTCTATGCATTTTCACACCTTCCAATGATTCCCAAGGTACTTCTAAAGCTTTAGAAAGAATTACCAAAGATCATTTTGGTCAGCCCCTTTTAGACCAGGCAAAGTTGGTTCAACCATTTAATGAAAATGACCAGAGGCAATTACTGCAGGCTTCCTCACATACTGGATCTGCTCGTACAGCATCAGGAGTAAAAGGTACACCCCATCTGTGAGCAATTGCAGCTGGCAACCTAGATTAGTCTATTTTGATACCTTTTAGGCAGTTCATAGGATCATAGGTAGTTACTAGGCTATTGGCCCTGAGGCCCTTACAAGCCTAGCCATGAATTTAGCCTATGTTCCAACAAGTCAGCACCCTATGTCACTGTCCAGTAGGGACACAGATGGAATCCCAGGGGTGTATTTTCTGTTCCCCATCCAGTTATCCAGGTTGCACTTAAAAAGGTTTAATGAGATATCCTGCTTTACGTGGAGAGGGAGTCTATTCCACAAAAGGGGGAGTCTCTGGGACACAAATCTGTCCCACCAACAAGTCCTATTGATGTCACACACCAGGTTGAGGTTGCGCATGTGTATTACTCGAGTGGAGCTTGACTTGTGGATATGCAGCACTCCCATCAAGGCAGGGTCTGAGATTGCTTTGTATGCCAGACAGAGGTCACCTCTGAAGAGTCTGCAGGAGACTGAGTAGAGGGGTAAGGCTTTTAGCCTATCTGTGTAGGGTAGATATTTGAGGCCCTGGATTCTCTGAGTGAGGACCGCTGTGGTCTCTCCAGCTGTTACATGTGCTTTGTGAGGTACATGCCGAAAGGGGCATTGTACTCAATAATGGGTCTTATAAGGGAAGAATACAGGGATGTTATGACCACCTTGTCCCTGGATGAGATACCCTTACTAATGAGGTGGGTTCTGTACAACAGAGGCAATTTGGTGGTCAAAAGTCAGTTTGCTATCAATCTGGGTGCCCATGTCCCTCACGACTGATTGCGTGCTTAGTACCTTATTACAAGTGTGATAATTTGTGGGAATGTCACTCTCCCCAAAAGGGATGATGATGATGTATTTTTTGACATTCAGTTTGAGGCCATGTTTCTGGCACCAGTCATTATTTGGGTGAGACCCTCTCGGAGGATGTCCACATCACTAGGGGAATTGATGACTGCAGTCATCTACAAACTTGGTCAGCCAAAACCCACTAGATTTGGCCTGCATTTCCGAGAAGTATACCCAAACAGCAGAGGTCCCAAGACCAATCCCTGGGGTACACCGCATGTTACAGGTCTACTACTTGAGGTGGCTTCCCCTATTTTGATTAGGTGGGTTCTGTCAGTGAGTCAGTTTGCTACCCATCTGGTAACATATGGATTGATGCCTAGTTGAGAGAGTTTATCTATTATACCTGAGTGGGGAATAGTATTGAAGCCTTTGGCCAGGTCATGGTAGGTGGTGTGCACCGTCTTCTCCTCGTCTTTGGCCTTGGTGACTGTCTCAAATAAGTCAACCATATTTAACAGGCATGACCTCCCATTGACAAAACCAAACTGTATGGGATCAAATGTCTGGAAGTTACCAGTGTCCTTGTTAATGAGGTCCATGATAATCCCACTCCATGTTTTTGCAGATCAGGCTAGTTAGGCTGATGGGTCTATAATTTCCTGGATTGGTGGATGCTCCACCTTTGTGCAAAGGGATGACAGTAGCTGTCCTCCTCTCGGCTGGGATGAAGCTGGTACTCAGGCTTTGGTTGAATAGGGTGCTAATGATGTTGCAAGTTCCTGCCTGAGTTCATGTAGGATGCAGTCTGGGATGTTATCAGGTCCCATGAAAGCTGTATTTTTTGCCTTTGAGAGGGCAGTGATGACTTTCTCCATAGAGATAAAGGGAGTGGGGCAGGTACTTGGGATGTCCTGTTTTACTGATGGAGGGACAGAGGAGTGGAGTTTTCACTGAACCTGTCTGCCAGCAGGTTGGCTGTACATATATATATATATATATATATATATATATACACACAGCGTTTGTGTATGTGGTGTCCTTGACCACCAGTTCTGAGCAGATCTGAGTGCTTCCTTTTGAGACTGTGGACATATATTTAGAAGATGTGACCAGTTTGGACTCAAAGTTTGCTTTGGAGGATTTCACTAGTACTCTTATTTGCTTGTTTAGGCTAAGGAAAGATTGCCTTCAATTAGGCACCTGCTCCTTCTTGGTCCTGGACAGCAATATTTTCCTTTTATTATAGAGTTTATTGATTGCAGATGTCAACCAGACAGGTTTACTCTTCCTTGAGAAGGACAATTTCATCCTGTCTGGTATTCCTGATTCCATGCAGCTATATAAATGCTCATATAGTACTTTGGTGTAGGTTTGGACATATGTGCCAGTTCCTATTGAGGGGAGGGGCTGTGAAGCTGTTTATACCTTCCCTCAGGAGGTTGTAATCAGCTTTGGAGAAGTTTTTTTTGTTTGACCCTAGCTGGGGGGGGGGACTTTGAAAGTGACTGCTTTGTGATTAGATCTTACCAGGGATGATGACAGTGTAGGGATGCTGCAGTGGTTACTCATGTTGGTTAATACCAAGTCCAAGATATGTTTACCTCTTGTGGGGGTATCAACCAAGTGGTCCAGGGCATTTGCATTGATGAAGTCAAGGAATCTCTGGGCATTTGTGTTTTGGCATGAGTATTTCTTCCAGTCTATGGTTGGATAGTTAAAGTCGCCCAAGATCAGGGTAAAGGGTTGAATCTTGATGAATTCAAAGAGGTCCAGATAGGTGGAGTGGACATTTTGAGTCAGAGTTGGAAGCCTAGAGCTAGCTATGGTTTGAATAGGGGTCTTGTCAATTGTTAACTGCACCTGGAGTGTTTCCTGTGCATCATACTGTTTGACCAGCCTAGAGGTGTGTATGTCTTTTATATATATTGCAACTCCACCTCCTTTTGTTTTGCTGCCCATGGTTTGGGGTCTGAATGAATGATGGTATGAGTAACCTGGTATGGCTGGGGTGCTCGCCACTACTTTGAACCAGGTTTCTGTGACTGCACAAATTTCAGCTTCTTCCAGGTTTAAGAATGCTTGCAATGAGTGCAGTTTCATGTTTAGACTCCTAGCGTTTAGCAACCTGACCTTTAATTTACATTTTGATGAAATTTTCATGTTGGTAGTTTTGACCTCATGACATTGCCTAAAAAAGGCACTATGAGGTAGGCAAGAGCATTTGCCAGGAGCCTGAAGCCCAAGGGAGACAGATGCAGGCCATCTCTGGCAAAGCATTGTGGTTTGTCATGACATCAGAAACTAAGCCAATTCTTAAGCTCAATCATTTTCTGTTTGTATTGAGGCATCATTCTGGGTGACGGTAGAATGCTGCTTAAGGCTAGGAACATATCTGCGTGGGACACATACTCAGAAAACTCGATCATGTCTCTCTTCATATAGTCCAGGGAAGTATGTCTCAAGTCATTCACTCCAACATGTACTATGACAGAGTCATAACAGTACCTGTTGAGAGACTTGAGTGCATTGGTGATATGGTGGATTCTGGCACCTGACAAACAACTAACCATGACTTTCTCCTTATCCAGCCTGGTGAGGGGCACATTTGTGTGTCTCACAATGGAGTCTCCTATGAATAATATGTTGGGTTTATGTTTAGGCCTTAGTGGCTGAGAGACACAGGTGTGTGGACTATGTGTGGTGTGTGGTGTGGTGGGCAGTAGGATTCATGTGTGTTTATACCTCGGTGGTCTCTTTTGCTTGGGTATACTCTTGTTGAGGACCTCCACATATGTGGGGATGTGTTATGTAGGTGTGGGTGGTGTTTGAGGTGTGATGTTCATGTTGCCAACCTTCTCAGTGCCACATATAATGGTTTGTGGTGGAGAGAGCAATGACATTAGATGCTTTATGTAATTGCATCTCTCACAAATTTTGTTCCTACTTGGTAGTAGTAGAGGGTTGTCTGTGTACATGAGGCAGTTGCCACACTGTCTCAGGATGCCCATATCAACCAGACTGGCAGGAGAAAATGTAGGAAATTGTCCATCCATATTTGTCAGTAACTGAAACAGCTAAGAGGGTAAAGGGAGGAAGGTCTAAGAGTAGTACTACTAGATGATAACACAAGTGCTACTAAGGGAAAACTTGTAGCTGGAATACCTCAAAAAGGGTTAAAAAACATGCAGCTGCAGCTCTGGATGCCACAGACCTGTATCTAGACTATACTACTCAATTTTAAGGTTAAGAACTCAGTAAGAAAAAACTCACAATGAAGCACAGATTAATCACTTATAGTCAGAAGAACTCACATTTTGAAAAAATGCAGTTAAATAGTAAATAAATGCAGTAAAATGCAGTTAAACAGTAATGAATTGCAGTAGATAGCAATGAAATACAGTTAATCAGTAGATTGCTCTAAGAATAGTAGCTCACAATTGCAACAGTAACAGACAGCACACATATGTTCATAGGTAGGTACTAGGCTATTGGCCCTAGGGCCTATATAAGCCTAGCCAAAAAATGTACCCTGTCTTTCGCCACCCAAGAAAATTATTTTCCTGTGCCCCTGTTGAGCAGAGCCACAGAAGTGATCCCTGGGGTGAATTTCCCATATAAAGCAGCAATTTAGTAAAATACTGTCATCAATTTAATGAGGCTGCCAACAAGCAGTAATAAATACGGCAAACTGGTTTACTATTGTTTATTCAAACAAAAAAACATTTTCCATTCAAATAAATGAATGGTAATACCAAAAATAAAAAAAATAATGTTCACAATGTCGAACCAAATGCTCAACACATTTGACTGGACATTGTTGTCGAAACCACCACGTCATAGTCGTATAGGAGCTGATGTAAATCAAACTCCTATACATCTATCATGTTTTTGCAGGGGGGCAAGCCCCCCTGCACCCCCACACCCCCCTACTTATATATTCTAACTCCGAGATCATACTACAGTGGGGATGTGGATGAATTTCCACTCCCCACTGTACCGCAATCTCTGTGCAGATAGTCGATTTACACTTATGCAAATGCAGTTGTGCATTCGCATAAGTGGAGTCGACTATCTGGTGCAAAACTGTTTGTGCGTTCGACATTCTGTTTTTCGGTACATTACAGCCGATAGAATATCGTTCGCACAAACAATAGTAAACCCGGAAAACTAAATGGAGGTGAACTTCTAAGCACAAGCAGAAAAATGAAGTAGGAAGAGGTAAAGTTTTTTTTTTTTTGTTTTTAGTAGAAAGTGGGGAGACAGAAGATAAGATAATTCAAGGTTGAGAAGCTAAAGGAGAGAGTTGTTCCATAAAGACATGGTATTGTGATTGGCTTTTAATTTACTATTGCTAGATGATTTTGGCTTCAGGTACTTTCTTCTCCTTCTTTGTGGAAGTGAAAAAGTCTGAACCCTCACTTCCTGTGACAGCTGAAGGCTTCCTTCTCAGGATATGCTCAACCATTAAGCTGTCACAGGAAGAAAGAAGGAGGGAAGAAAGAAGGAGGGAAGTAAGAACTTTTGAAAGCTGGCCGGTACTGGGTTACCTTGGCAGATAACCCAAAATGTTACTAATGAGTCAGTGAGGAATTCGAACATCTACTGTTATGGGTAAGTAGCACTTACACAACTGTACTTTCTGTAAGTGAGTGACTGTGGGACTGAGCTTGTCTGAGTGTGTGTGTGTGTGTGTGTGTGTGTGTGTGTGTGTGTGTGTGTGTGTGTGTGTGTGTGTGTGTGTGTGTGTGTGTGTGTGTGTGTGTGTGTGCGTGCATGCATGCGTGCGTGCGTTTGCATGTGTGCGTGTGTTTGTGTTTGTATGTTTCTCTGAATATGTATATGTTTGCTTGCACAGAGGTGTCTTCAATAAAGTGACGCTTAGGCTGCTAGGGAGAATAATGTCATGGTTAGGTCTAACAGTGTGAAGTTTGATTCAGAGATATGGTAATGAGCTGCTAATGAGGTGTTTCTCTAATGTAGGCAGAGACATTCTTTGACTCCTGCTCTGTTTTATGTAGTAATTTTCAGTAAAGTTTGTGTATTTACTACTCCCTCAGGCTTTCTGCTTTTGAAAAGAGTCAATGCATCCATGCCTGACACTAAAACCTATGAAGTCACATTAAAGATCATGGAGTGTAATTTTCAAATTTCTTCTTTACTCTTCCAAAGAGCTCATTTCAGAGCAGCATGACCTACTTGTGTTTAAAGATTCATAGGTTTCTACAAGATGGTTGATGTATGTGGACTCTTTGCTACTCAGCTAAAGCATTAGCTACTGTTACTCTATTTATATGGTAACTTGTTTGAGTACTTGACGGTTCTTCATGTAAGTTACAGGAATGAGCAGGAGAGTGGATAATGCCCTGTGCATCAGCTTTAACATCCGAGAAATATATACCAGATGGGGGCAGACCCAGTACAGAACTCGGATGGACCCCATGGAAAATATGCTTTTTAGTGGAGAGGGAGTCCTGATATTGATTTTATGGGTACTTTGCATGATCCAGTTTGTAATCCAGCAGGCTACATACAGATTCACATTTAGTGAAAACCCCACCTTGCTCCTCATTAATAATGCATGCTATCCCTTACTTTACCACTGTCCCTGCCCTTAGCCCTAACCATATACCTTCCCTTAAAAAAAAAAAAAAAACTTTCCATAACACTACCACTATCCAGACAAATTTGACCTGAACATTTGGTAGGATTATGGTTTGCAGATCATAAAAGGAAAGTTGTTTCTTTTTTCTGTTTACATGTTTTCATGTAATGGTGTTTTTGATGTAATGAATTTTTGACCTCATGGTTTGATTTATCATTTGTATGTTGGCCATTTAGGATGTCAAGCATTCATGATGTAATTACCTATCTATCTATCTACACACACACACACACACACACAAATAAATAAATAAATAAATATATATATATATATATATATATATATATATATATATATATATATATGGATCTACTTCACTACACCAACAGTCTACTTACCCAACTTTCACATTGCCGAGACGAAAGGATCAGAACACCGACATCTGGAACATTGACTTACCACTCCAGGTAATTAACCGCTTGGCCATCCTGAAAAAAAATGAAACCGAAGAAAAGTAAACCCACACCCCCTAACTAAATATGCTAACTCCGAGATCGCACATCTGTGGGGGTAAGGGGCAAAGTTCAACAGGATGGCCAAGCAGTTACTTACCTGGAGTGGAAAGTCAGTGTTTCGGATGTCGGTCTTCTACATTTGTCGGTCCTTTTGTCTCAGCGATGTGAAAGTCGGGTAAGTAAAATGTCAGTCTACTAAAGTAAACCCATATATATATATATATATATATATATATATATATATATATATATATATATATATATATATATATATATATATATATATATATATATATATATATATATACTTAAATTGTGGTATTTCTTTGCCTGTCTCTTATTTCCACTTATTTACTTCACCTACCCCCTTTTCTGGCTTCATATTAACATCTCTCTCTATGTCTGTCTGTCTGACTCTCTCTCTCTCTCTCTCTCCTTACAGTCCCTTAAACACATTCAAAGGTCCAACAAAGAAAAAAAAAACCTGAAGCAACTACCTGCATATAAGACCATGGAGAGCAGAACCCTGTACAAACCAGAAAAAGCCACTGCAAGTTCTACTTTTATCAACAGACTGTGAGCAGTTTAGGTCTGCTATAATCTTCTCTCTGTGATACTCCTACTGATTCTTCTGCTGTGCACATTACTGGAACCCCCCCCCCTTTTCCTCCCATTTACTGTAACAAATATATACATTTTCCATAGCTTTGCATTTATTTTATATTCTTATATTTTACTTGTCTTGTATATCACATTTCTTTTATATTCGTATATTTTATTCTCCAGTTAATGTAACAAATATATACAGTTTCCCAAAGCTTTACATTTATTTTATATTCTACTTCCCTGATGCTCTACTAAATCTGCTTTTGAATTCACACAGATAAACAGACACCTTTAGGTACTGACCTGGACTAGTTGGTTGATTGTTTTTCTCTTATCACAGCTTCCTCCAAGTCCTGGTCCATAGCCTCCCCCCTTTTTTCTTGTTCTCCTAACATATTTCTAGTGTAAGTTTCTTAGCCCTGTCAAACCTGTTTTCTCATAGCTTTCTCCAAGCCCTGGCTCTTAGCCCCCCCTTCTCTCGGTGTCCTAACATATTCTTATTGTAAGCTTCCCAGCCCTGTCTATCCCTCCCTCTTGAGAGTTTACTTATTCCTCACCTGAGCTGTGGCACCATCTTTAAAAACTAAAAAGCTCTGTTTGACTACACTCTGTTTCTGTCTGTCCCACGAGCATCCCTCAGTAGTGTGCACTTACTGCATGTCCCTTTCTAAACCCCCTGGCATAACTACATTATTTTCCTACTTCTCAGTGAACTGCAGCTCCCCATTGGTGCATAAATAATAAAGACAAACAGAAAGGTAACATTCAAACCAAAATGATAGGCTGCCCTATTTCTATACTTGCTAACCTTCTCTCTGATTGTTTTCTGTTTGGCGGCTGCTGCTCCTCCTGGAAGGTGTAATCCACTCCGTTTTCCCTTCGGGCTCACTCTGCTGCCCTACCCTGCCCCCAAATCTCACCCGACCCCACTACCTGTACTTTTATACATCCCCTGACTCCTCCCCACCCAACACCTCTCCAATCATAATACACCTAAGCCAAACCCCACCCACCTATAGATCTACATCACCCCAAACATCCACCCCTCCTACAATGCTCTACATAACATCTCTCCCTATAACCCTATTTGCCCTACTAATCTGTCTCTCATATGAACTCTTTACCTCTAACCCAATCTATTTTTTTAAACCAAAACTGCTCCCAACACAACTCCCCCATGTACACCCCTCTTAAATGTGGTACCAGAAAATCACTACTCTCACACAACCCAAGCTACCCTTGCCCAACACACTGCCTCACTCTTCTACTCCACCACATCTCCCTCTCACTAGCCAGCGACATCCACCCCAACCTCGGATTCAGCTCTAACATCATCACAACAAACCCTCCACTCAGCCCACAAACTCAAAGTTCATTCACCTTACAACACTTAATGCACAAAGCCTAAAAAACAAAATCTCTAACCTCCATACCTGGCTCTCCCATAACCACCGCAACATTACCGCCATTTCTGAAACCTGCATGAAAACCTATATAAAAGATAGCGAAATCCTACCACAAGGTTTCCAAATCATTTGAAATGCCAGAGCCCACAAAAAAGGAGATGTAGTAGCAATAATCTACCCCACCTCCCATACCATAACTCCCTACTCCAATAAAATACCAACCTTTGCCAATGCTGAAATTATAATAGTTTTACTAAAAATAAATAACCACAAGTACATATGTATCACTGCCCTCTATATTCCCCCTGGTGATAATATCAAAACTCTTGAAAACATCCTGTCCTGGTTCTCCTCCAGAATAAAAAATAAAACCTATATACTCGGTGATATGAACATCATCTGGAATACAAATAACTCCTTCCCACACCATCAACCTCTACAACTTCTCCCAACTAATACAATTTCCAGTCAGACCAAATAAAGATGGTACCTCTGGTACCATCATTGACTGGATCCTAACAACTCACCCAAACCTTATCACCACAGCTGGAACATTACCTGATCCTCTCAGCGATCACCTACCAGCCTTCGCCGTCCATCTCCACAGCATAAACAACACCACTACATCCAAACCTGCAACCTCTACTCTTTCAACGCTCTAACTTTCTCCAAATGCTTAAAGCATACTGACTGGTCCCCTCTAAAAACCCTTGCTCTAGATGATGACATTTCCTACTTTAACCAGTCATTTCTAACCCTTCTCAATCAGAAAGCCCCCCCTCGAACCAAACGGATCAAAACCAGTCCTTGCCCATGGTTATCAAAAGATACTAAACTAGCCTTGCACCAAAGGGAAAAAATGGAAGCAATATCAAAAACATAAAAACGCTAACACCCTCCTAGAGTATAAGCAACTACAAAACTCCACAAAAAACTAATAATTAAAGACCGCAAAGCTGACTACTCCAAACTCCAGTCCTTGCACTTAACAAATCCCAAAAAATTCTGTGACTCCATCTCATCCATGCTGCATTCTGGCAACAAAGAAAACCCCTGCCCAAACCCCAGCCTCTCCAACCTTGAAACAGCCAGCCAGTTCAACTCATTCTTCATAGACTGCATAGCTAAACTATCAGCCTCCTTCCCCCCTCCTGCCCCAACCATCACCCCAATCATCAATCTTCCTCTACATCCTTCTGCCGCCCATCCCCACAAACACCATAAAAAGACTTCTCCTCAAACTCAAACCCTGTCACAATGCACCCAGTAACCTTCCACACACCTTCCTCAAACAATCTGCACACAGCATTGCCTATCCCATCTATATTCTTATAAATAGATTCATACAAGAATCATAAGTCCCTTCTACCTGGCGTCATGCTTACATCATCCCCCTCCACAAAGGTGGCAAAAATACTGAAACTACCAACTTCAGGCCTATTGCCATCCTTTCTACTCTTTCTAAAATACTAGAGAAAACAATACAAGCACAACTCATGGCACACCTAACACTAAACAATCTCCTGTCCCCTACGCAACATGGCTTCCACCCTGGCCACAGCACTATGACTACCCTTCTTTCCTTTCTTGAAACCATAAACCTCAAACACGACTCAGGCAAGTTCATATCCACACTATTCCTAGATCTGTCAAAGGCCTTTGACACAATCTCACACACCCTACCTATATCCTAACTCTCCACCCTACACCTCTCTCCCACCACCATTGCCTGGTTTTCCAGCTACTTGTCCAACTGCCAACAAGCTGCCCAATGGAAAACTTCAACCTCCCCCTTCTCTCCCACATCCACAGGTGTCCCACAAGGTTCTGTTCTTGGCCTTCTTCTCTTCAACCTGTTCATTAACAACTTTCACCAATCCATACCAGACTCATCTATCATCCAATATACAGATGTCTCAACAATCATCTGCTCAGCCTTCTCCCCCTCCGAGCTCCTAGCAAAAACCCAACTAGCCTTCTCCAAAACAGAAACCTGGATGCAGTCTAACCATCTGGCACTAAATGCAAATAAAACTAAACTTATGTTTTTCTTCCCTACCAAAAACTCCATTGACAAATCCACATTCACCATACAAAGCCAAAACAGCACCATCCTTGAAATTGTTCCCAACACCAAGCTTCTTGGCATCATTATTGATGAAGAACTTAAATTTGACACCCACATCCACTCCGCAATCAAGAAAACCCACCAAAAGTTAGGTTTCCCCTACAGGCACAACCGCTTCCTAAGCCCCTCTACCTGTCAAACTCTTGCATCCACCTTCCTACTCCCCTCCTTTATGTATGGTGCCCCTCTTTTCACCAATCTCCATCTTGGCCTTCAGTCCAAACATGAATCCTACTACCACAAGGTCTCCAAATTTCCAACCAAATCAAAAAACTTATCCCACCATTGCCACTCCCTTCTCACCCTCATCTGGCTTGAACTACCCAACTACCTCAGTTCCCTACAACTCACCATTGCCCACAAGCTCAGCTTTAAACCTGCCAACTGCCCAGCTCTCGCTACTTCCTTAAAACCTTACATTCCCAACTGCTCACTCAGATCCAAAAAACAAAATCTCTTTCAGGTCCATAAACCTGCATGACCTCCTGGCCATCTACTGCTGTCCCACTCCTTAGCTAAACAGTGGAACTCTCTCCCCACACACCTACACAACCTACCTAACCATACAAATTTCAAATCTCAGCTACTCTCTCATCTTTGTTCCAAATGGGAATGCCCTTGCCATGCTCCAACTTAAACCCCTCTCATTCCACCTTGCACTGACTTATCCAACTACCGCTACTATTACTTCATTCCACCCAAACAATCCCTCGCCTACCAAAAACAAATTTTCTCTCTAATATCTATTGTACTATACTCTCCAGTCTCAAATATGCTATTACACTCTCCATGCATAATATTTTCCTAACCTACTAATGGCTAGTAGCTGTATATTTTGAAATGTTACATCTACAATTGAGTTTATAACAAAAATATTCACTTTATGTAAATGTTGAAATTTCTGTATTGAATTATGTCTTTTCATTTTTGTAACATTGTGACAAGCCAATTGCAAATATCATGGAGCTTAAAAGTTTAATTAGCTGTATGAACTATGTCCTTTTGTAACATGTGAAATGTAACTTGCAATTATTGTGGAGCTTTTCTCCCTGGGCCTCCACTGAAAACGGGCTCTTCTTGGCCCACTGGACTTCCTCGGTCATCAAACTTAAATAAATAATATATATATATATATATATATATATATATATATATATATATATATATATATAAGAGAGGGTGTCTCGTTAAATAACAATAGCTTGAAAAAGCAAATTAAAAATATTAATCTTTTTAGAATGAATCATAAAATAATGAAAAAAAAAAAAAACAACCAAAAAACATATTTCATGCAAGGGGCAAGCCCTTCCTGCACCCCCCTTGCTGCATATATATACTAACTCTGACATCGTACAACAGTGGGGGAAAGGGCAGATTCCCAGATCCCGCTGTGCTGTAATCTCACATGCAGAACAGGTGGTAGTCAGCAAAACAAATAAAAATAGAATGTTCGCTCTTACAAATTACAGCCATATATAGATATATGTGTATGTACAACATACACACACACACACACACACACACACACACACACACACACACACACACACACACACACACACACACACACACACATTGTGATAAGGAGAAATGTTCCTTCTTACAGATAAATTGGTTGGAAATTTTTAGATTAGTGATCCAATAATACAACAATATATTTTTATAAAAGAGTAGATGCATTCCAATAAAGAAATTGTTAGGATAATTACAAAATAGATTATGTAAATGATACCAGTACAAATGTCAAAATGTCTGTTTTACAGTTTGTGATTGTGGTTGCACATAAGGAATTTCCAACTGTAGACAGATAACACTGAAAGTAAGTCAGGAAAAATAATTACTGTTATTATAAGCACAGCAATAATTTCCCACTTCTGTATGTGGTAATATGTATATTTTCTGTCTTTGAGCATTACCATTGGTTTACCCTTCACATGCTAGTACCAATATATTTGCCAGAAATGTAACTATTTACCTTTTGCTGGGATTGCTGGTGGTACATCTTCTTTTAATTTTGACTTCTTTTTCTTTTTTTGTGGCTGAAGAGGTGACAAACTGGTCATACTTGTAACCGTTTCTCCAGAGCTGTAAACAAAAAAAAAAATCTAATTTCAAACCATTACTAGTGTAAATGTACAGTGTGGGATTATGTAACCCCATGAACGACACACAGTGGCATTGCAGATGTATCTAAGACATGCTAAAATATCAGTTAAAAAGGACAGGTTAAAGAAGAAATAATTTTTGTGGTACTTTGAGAAATACAGGCCTCCAAATTTGCAGAATACTATGTCTGCATATATCAGATTGCTTTTGCAGTACTTATAAATAATGTATTTGTTAAAAAACAAGTTTTTACACAGTTGTCTTGCACCATTAGCTTCTTTATGGTGCTCCCATCCTTATTAACCGCAAGGCTTCACAAACATTCAAACATAAACAATGTTATAACAAAGTTGCTACATTTGCAGCATGTAGCTCTTTCAAAACCCACCACTGTATAGCACTGAAAAGCCTAAATTAGTTAGAACTGTCATATCAACTAACATATATACAACTTCTTACCACCTATAAAATTATCTAGCATCCATCTGCCTATCCAGCACTAAAAAACATTTGGTACTTACGTATTATCGCAACCAGATTTCCGACATGTGATAATTGCTCTTGTTTTTGTCAGACATCTTTTAAGCATAATCGTGTTTGCTTAACTGTTAAAAGGTCTTCTGTAATGTTGGTGATGGGTTTGAAAGATGAATAAGGGATAAAATTCAGGTTTGTGTGGAGCATACTTTAAGGACGTCAGGCAATGAATACAGTGAACACGTTGGTTGCGTGAATACGTATTATGGGTTGAAAGGAGTGTGGGAATTAGAGTAAGATGTTATTTAACATCTTTATTGACAGCAAGAAAGTTTTCTTCCTGTTTTTGCGTACTGTTCACACAGACGGTTCATCTGGCTCTGAATATTTCTACAATTCGCTGAGTTGCTGTTCCTCATGTGGAATGGGTTATTTTGTAGCTGCACCTCTACTGTATTTTCACTGTATGGATTAAATAATTAATAGAAATACAATGAGACATGCAAACAGTTTCAGGTAAACTATTAAAGTTGAAAATTTTTGCAAAAGTTAAGGAAGATATCTGAAAGGAAAATTTTGAGACAGAATTGCAGTAACACTTAAAGGTTTTCAAAATGGATGATATTTATAGGTGATTATAGGGTGGTTTTCTCTGTGAGATAGTACTGCTTTGGTTGGTTTTATTTTATAATAGTGGTATCCTCAGGACAAAGGCTGATTGACAGAGCAAACCTACATTGCATTATTACTTTCTCAGTTGTTGAACACATAAAACTGCCTAAACAAACAAAAATAAAGTAAAGAAAACAAACACTGTTTCTATGCCTTTTAATTGATTATTGGCACCACTTTACTCATCGGGAAGCAACCTGCATTACTGTTAAAATCTGGTTGCGAAATAAATAAGCTATGCTTACATATTATATATGCTTATATACAGCTATGCTTCCAGTCAGTCATTGCAATCCAGTGACCAAAAACTCCTGTCTACAGACCTAGCAAATCTGCTGGGCATTGTCCGTACTCGTACAAGGTTGCTAAAGCCTGGAACTCCTTACCTGTATCCATCAAGTCTATACCCTACCTCCCATCTTTTAAAACCACTCTGAAAGACTTCCTAGCTAAAATTGTTCTCTGTTCTTGCTTAAAACCAGGATAAACTATATCCCTAAATGTGAACAAGTACCGTTTCTTTCTTTATACCTCCTTACCCTCCCTTTTTCATTTACTTCCTTCCTGCTAATTCTCTTCCCTGACTTTCTCTCTAAATATACCATTAGCCTGTTTTATCACTTCATATTGCAATTGCTATTTGTAGTAGACTAACTTACCTTTAATTTCTCTGCAAACTGTCTAAAATTTCTGTAAATATTAAGTTATTGTCATATACCTTGTATTGATTCTTAACCAATGTTTTTATATTATGGCTAATTTGTTATAATAATTTAAAGTGAAGATGTTTTGTTTTGTTTTTGAAGATTGTATAATTATTTTTTATAAAAAGTTTTGTATTATTTTGGAGCTTTTCTCCCTTGGCCTCTGCAGAAAATGGACTTCTACCCAGTTGGACTGTCACGGTAATCAAATTTATTTATTTTATTTTTTTCTATATTTTTTTATTTTACATGTGTTAACCGGGATAGTTCACTGGACACAGGTCCATTTTCAGTGGAGGCCAGAGGAGAAAAGCTCCAAAAGAAGAAAAACAAAACAGTATGTAGATTATGACACATTTAGAAAAGTAAAAATTTCAGACAAAAATTACAGTCAAATACAAATAGTATTTGTATTATTTATTTATTTATTGACAAATGCCAATAAATAAATAATAAATAAATTAACACAGATTTGATTTTTGCATTAGTTCATATACCAGAGTGTCACCAATATGCAAACATCTAGAAAAGTAGTTACTCAATTAGATTATTTCCCTGTGTCACACAAACATAAAAATTGTCATTTGCCAACACCTAAACAGTACTAATCAAAAGGTACTGTAGGAAAGTGGCACTAGTGATGCAAAACTAGTTTGACTTAAAGCCTAAACCCATAGTTTCCCTGGAATGGTAGACTGGAAAGATCAGCGCATTTCCAATTAAAACCCAGAAGTAATGCCAATAAACCTTGTCACGGCATGGTCCTCACACTCTCTACGTTGGAGAATACTCTTGTACCCCTAATATAAGTCACTGTGCTCAGGGGAAATGATAACCCGTTCACTGCCCAGACCTCACAATATGATTCCCTCACTCACTTATTCATAGGCTTATGTGAAAGTCCCATAAAACATTCTCTATTTTTCATCTGTTTCACTAGCTTAGAGGCAGTGCAGCCAGAATAGTGATCTGGAGGGTCTAGGTTTGATTCTTGCTTTACGCACTTCTTTACTGTTGTGGACCAGGAAATGATCATGGCCCCTGCAGAGTAAGCTTGAAACTGATATTAAAGCTCATTTGAGCTCTGTTTCATAAAAGACCAGGTGGACACATTCCTGCTTTTCCCCAGTTGTCTGATTACTTAATGTATTCTGTTGGGAGGAGTAGTGTGCTCTTTTTATATGTGCTCTATAATGAGCATGCATCCTGAATGAAAAATGGTTTAGTAGCTAGTCTACTTATCTTGTGAACTAGTTAAAATCAGATAGTTGTTAATGTAATACAAACGCATGATTGCACTTCCCTTGTTGTCATTTGTCTGTTTAGATGATTGAATAAATGAAAGAATGCAGGTTTGATAATAATGTTGTTTTTTTAAACTAGACTGTGAACCATTTATATTTAATAAATCTATTTCTGTAAATAAAATATGTAATAAACAATTTTCAGTTATGTGCATCAGACTGATTTGTCATGAAAAACCTACTGATTACTTACAATATAATTGACTTAATGCAGTCCTTGGCAACCAAGAAAACTCACCACAAATAAGTATTAGTTTACTGCAAAGGCAATAACAAGCTAGTTGCACTAAAACCTGCTGTAGTGGTAATATAAACAAACATTTAAACATCTTATATAATAATTTCTACAATGGGAGCATTATTATTTTTCTTATTATTATTAATAGAACATCTTACCAGAACCTGCTTATGGTCATCTGATATTAGTCACTTATGCTTTGACTGGTATTTACTAGCATTACCATCTGTAATTTTGGAATTTAAATTATTACAAATTTCACTATATTCCGTATGCTTGAGGAAATAAATGTAATATAGCACCCTGTCTGTCGAACAATTGGCCATCTTTCTTAATAACTTGTATAAAACTGCTCGGTTTGTTAGGAATACTTGGTAAAAGTGGCACTTGGCGCCATTCACCATATGATGAACACATACTGGTGGTTATTCTGTTGTATGGCTTGTTGTAAGTTAAAAACTGAATTATTTTAAGGCTGTCTAAAAATCTTTATACAGATTTTCCTTCAGCATATTGTCCAGTGCTGCTGTTATTCTTTCAAGCTGCACTGTTTTGTTCTGAATTTCCTTCCTTTGGAAATTAATGAAGTGAAACATACTGTGCTACTTCTCAACATTCACATGTAATGGAATAAATAAATATCAGTCCATGAGTCAAAATTCTCATACCTTATGTTCCTTCAAATCGTTGACCCTTTTTAAGTCAGTATGTATTGTCTCCATTTTCTCAAAATATTATGCTGATGTATTATATCCCTGAACCATACCATATGAACCTGAAAACAGTAGTTAAACTCTTTTGCAAGATATACATTTCAAACTAAATGGATCACAAAGATTGTAAGTTAAAGATACTATTTCAGAAACTTCATTGTAACTTTACTTTGGGTAAGAAATAGAATTCTGCATGTCTAATTTATTATTTAAAGTCAAGTTGCAGTACCTTGACAATATAAAATGATAGTTTGGGAGCCAGGTTTGTTCATGAAACACTACTGATTGACACTTATGCAGCTAATCACTAGTAAGTGATTGCCAGGCCTTTTCTGGAAAGTTGACTTGCCAGTGTACTATAGATTTCTCCTTTCCCCATAATGGTAAAAGCTCATTTTGTATATTTAAGTAACAGGGTGCAGTGTAGCAACCTTCCCATATCAGGGGGTGCAGTGTTGCGTCATCTCACTGGAAAAATGCTTCATTTTCCATTTTATGTTTTAGAATGCTGCTCGTATTGTCCAGACTTCACTTAGTTATGTCAGCCATGAACAAATCAGTGTCCTGCCAGACAGTCAATGTTTTTTAAATTAGTATAATGTTTTAGTTAATGTTAGTAAAGTTGAGGACTTTATATTAGACACAACACAGACAAAGGCTAAAAAAATACTTTTCTTTTTGATTTTAGAAAATAGCTGTAGTCTGTGGCTAATAAAATTGATTTTCTATCTCTATTTTAGAAAATTTCTACCATGTAATGTTTTCCTTGTACATCTAAAAAAATAACTTTGTATTATAAATGCTGCACCTTTCATATTAGATCTATCCCCTGAAATGGTTAAATGCATTATACATTTTTAATTTGCCTTTAGTTACTGATCAGACATCATATGTGTTTCTTGCAAACAAGCTATGTTAGTGTTTATAGAATAAATGCCACGTTTTCTTTATCTGTACATAATTAAAATTCAAATACGTTTTAGATAATGTAGCAACAATTTGTAATGATGCTATAGTAAAACCATTACTGTATATAGTAGAGTTGATGTAATAGAGAATATTTAGCTGACATAATAAAAATACCAGAAAGTGTTGTTTTAGAAAATGAATATAATCCTGAAAGATTACATAACATTTAGATGAGGTAGTGTAAATATAAACACCAAAGACACATTCATAACATTATACAATTCAGATATCTCTATTTAGTTTTTATGGCATAATCCTGCATTTTTATCTAAGTGACCATGTGTAAAACCCAGCTAAATAAACCTAAACTTACTAACAACTACCATATGCAACTACAGTATATAACTTCAATATATATTTGGTCTAGGGATCTAAACCTCTACTGCAACATTAACAGAACTATTTGGAGGGACAGGTATATCTCACAGAGGATACCACTGCTCTGGAACAAACTCCCCATCCACATAAAACAAAGTTCATCCTTGTCCATATTCAAGTGCTACTTGTATCTATGGATGGGAAACTGAAAATGTATCCCAGGACTGCCCCCTGCACTACTAATGGACACAGGCAGCTCCTAAATGCTTTATCCCATGCATGAGTCCCCTCAAATTATCTGTGGTATGATTCCATTTATTCTCATTAGGGGTAATATATAATTATTAACTGTGGGATGGGTGAGGCCATTTCCTAACCAAATGGGATATGTTAATTTGAACAAAATAGGGAAACTGGCTAGACTTAAAATGTTCCTCAAGGGCAGGCAGCCTAGTACTTACCTATGAATCTATACGTATAGTTTAGTTATAAATGTAAATTATTATGATATTTGCATTGAAACAATAGAATACATGGCTGTGTGGCATTAAGGGATGGATCCCTGACTATGAGCTTGGCAATTCTAGTTTGATTATTACCCCTAGCACTGGAGAAGCTGGATGGTGAAGGGAGAGGATGATGCTTACCTCTCTTAGTGAAGGAGGAGGTGCACTTGCTCAAGGGCACGTGCACAAGTACTACAGACACTGCTGAAAACCAAGGAGAACAATCTGTTATGTTTTATAGCAGTGGACAGTGTTGCTTGCTGGGATACACCCTTGCAGAAGCAGAAGGACACCTCAGTTTGCTCAGCCTTTTTCATAGCCACCTGCAGGTAGCTACTCATAAGAGAATTAAGGCAAAATGAAAAAATATATCAAAGCATCTTGCCTGAATGATGAATCCTCTGGGCTGACTCCCACCCTTGTGAATAGAAATGAATGTGCCATCTGGCAGAGAGAGAGAGCTGGATGATCATCAGTGAGCAGAGGTGAAGTGATACAGAAAAATAGTTTAAAGATAGTTTAATTGCTGCATCTCCAACAATCAAAATATTTCACACTCATTTCTAAGACACATGAGAATACCATACATTTTCATTATATTAGTGAGCTGATCTCTTTTATTAACTGAGAGTAAAAAAAAATAAGGAAATAAGGATATCCACACTTTGTCACAACCTGTTGTGCTGTGCATTGAAACACTGAAACTTGAAATTATATATTTCTTGTTGTTGATGTTTCAGTGAATCACCACTTGTTAATTCTTACTTTGTGTACTTTGTCATTTCTGGGACTTAGGGAAAATGTGAAGTTGAGATTTGTATTGTTTTCCATCTTTTCTCTTTTTATTGAAGGTTGTGTGAACTTTTGATTGGCATATGCAGAGATTTTCAGTGCAGAAGTATATCCTTTGCAAGCAAAAAGAAAACACACACACACACACACACACACACACACACACACGTGTGTGTGTGTGTGTGTGTGTGTGTGTGTGTGTGTGTGTGTGCGTGTGTCTCTCTCTCTCTCTATATATATATATATATATATATATATATATATTAATATGGTTTGCTATCAAAATGTTGGCTGGCAGTTAGCGAACTGGGATGGTCAAAAGACTGTTTTCCAGTTCACATAATATCAACCCGGAAAATGTTCGACTGCACAAAGCAAGTGCTAGTGAGGTCACTGTTGTGAGGTCGACGTTCTGATTGGAGATCACACTACAATGGGGATTGGGAAATTTACCCTTTTCCTCATTGTAGTGTGATATTGGAGTTGGAATGTATAATTAGCAGGGGGTTTGGGGGGGGTGCAGGAAGGCTTGCCCTCCTGCAAAACATTTATAGGGAATGACTGAACATCAAGATAAATTGGTTAATGTTGAAAATGTCAAATTCAGAATATTGACAATTCAGAATATTGACATAACTGCTTTCATTATTTTGAGTGAACGATGTGTTCATTTCTGATATTTTTTTTGAATACGTCATTACTCGAACAACTGTGTTTCAGAATAAACATATATATATATATATATATATATATATATATATATATATATATATTTATATAAAACCTAGCCACTGGGGATGCACAAGCCAGTGCATTTCTTTGTGCCGGTCCCAAGCCCAGATAAATGGGGAGGGTTGCGTCAGGAAGGGCATCCGGCGTAAAACTTCGCCAGATCATTTCATGCAGTCACCAATAAACATTTTCATACTGGATTGGTCGAGGCCTGGGCTAACAACGACTGCCACCAGTACTGTTAGCCTACAGGGTGCTGGTGGAAATTGGGCTACTGTTGGCCGAAGGAGGAGAAGAGGTGGAAGACATGGCCGAAGGCAGGAAGAGAAGAGAAAGGCTAGGACTGTGGTAGTGAGGGTCGGAACTTTGAATGTTGGCAGTATGACTGGTATAGGGAGAGAGCTAGCTGATATGATGGACAGAAGGATGGTTGGTATATTGTGTGTGCAAGAGACCAGATGGAAGGGGAGTAAGGCTAGGTGTATCGGAGGTGGGTTCAAATTGTTTTATCATGGTGTGGATGGGAGGAGAAATGGCGTAGGAGTTATTCTGAAGGAACAGTATGCTAAGAGTGTTTTGGAGGTGAAAAGAGTGTCGGATAGAGTGATGAATGTTGTTAGTGCATATGCTGCACAAGTTGGGTGTGCAATGGATGAAAAAGAAAAATTTTGGAGTGAATTGAATGAAGTGGTGATGATTGTACCCAAGGGTGAGAGAGTAGTGATTGGAGCAGACTTCAATGGTCATGTTGGTGAAGGGAACAGAGGAGATGAGGAAGTGATGGGTAGGTATGGTGTTAAACAAAGGAATGCAGAAGGTCAGATGGTAGTGGATTTTGAGAAAAGGATGGACATGGCTGTGGTGAATACGTATTTTAACAAGAGGGAGGAGCATAGGGTGACATACAAGAGTGGAGGAAGATGCACACAGGTGGATTATATCCTGTGTAGGAGGGCCAGTCTAAAGGAGATTGGAGACTGTAAAGTGGTGACTAGGGAAAGTGTAGTTAAGCAGCATAGAATGGTGGTCTGCAGGATGATGTTGGTGATCAAGAAGCGGAGGAGGAGTGCGAAAGCAGTGCCAAGGATTAAATGGTGGAAGTTAAAAAAGGGTGATTGTGAGGTGGAGTTCAGGGAAGAGTTAAGACAGGCACTGGGAGGCAATGAAGAGTTACCGAATAGCTGGGTAACTACAGCAGAGCTAGTAAGGGAGACTGCTAGGAAGGTGCTTGGTGTGACATCTGGACAGAGGAAGGAGGACAAGGAGACATGGTGGTGGAATGAGGAAGTACAGGAAAATATACAGAGGAAGAGGCTGGCGAAGAAGAAGTGGGATTGTCAAAGAGATGAAGAAAGTAGACATGAGTATAAGGAGATGAGGTGCATGGTAAAGAGAGAGGTGGCGAAGGCTAACTATAAGGCATATAGAGAGTTGTATGAGAGATTGGACACTAAAGAGGGAGAAAAGGAGCTGAGAAAGATGTGCAGCAGGTAAGGGTGATAAAGGACAGTGAGGGAAACGTACTCACAAGTGAGGAGAATGTGTTGAGTAGATGGAAAGAGTACTTTGAAGGGCTGGTGAATGAAGAGAATGAGAGAGAGAAGGTTGGATTATGTGGGGATAGTGAATCAGGAAGTGAAGCAGATTAGCAAGGAGGAAGTATGGACGGCTATGAAGAGGATGAAGAATGGAAAGGCTGCTGGCCCAGATGACATACCAGTGGAAGCATGGAGGTGCTTAGGAGAAATGGCAGTGGAATTTTTAACCAGATTGTTTAATGAAATTTTGGAAAGTCAGAGGATGCCTGAGGAGTGGAGAAAAAGTGTTTTGGTACCTATCTTTAAGAATAAGGGTGATGTGCAGAGCTGCAGTAACTACAGAGGGATAAAATTGATCAGTCACAGCTTGAAGTTATGGGAAAGAGTAGTGGAAGCTAGGTTAAGAAGGGAGGTGATGATTAGTGATCAGCAGTATGGTTTCATGCCAGGAAAGAGCACTACAGATGCAATATTTGCTCTGAGAGTGTTGTTGGAGAAATACAGAGAAGGTCAGAAGGAGTTGCATTGTGTCTTTGTGGACTTAGAGAAAGCATATGACAGGGTGCCTAGAGAGGAGTTGTGGTATTGTATGAGGAAGTCAGGAGTGGCAGAGAAGTATGTAAGAGTGGAACAGGATATGTACAAGGGTAGTGTGACATTGGTGAGGACTGTGGTGGGAGTGACAGATACATTTAAGGTGGAGGTGGGATTACATCAAGGATCAACTCTGAGCCCTTTCTTATTTGCAGTGATGATGGACAGGTTGACAGATGAGATTAGACAGGAGGCCCCGTGGACTATGATGTTTGCAGATGACATTGTGATATGTAGTGAGAGTAGGGACCAGGTTGAGGAGACCCTGGAGAGGTGGAGATATGCTTTAGAGAGGAGAGGAATGAAGGTCAGCAGGGCTAAAACAGAATATATGTGTGTAAATGAGAGGGAGGCTAGAGGAATGGTGAGGATGCAGGGAGAAGAGTTGGTAAAGGTGGATGAGTTTAAGTACTTGGGATCAACAGCTCAGAGTAATGGTGAGTGTGGAAGAGAGGTGAAGAAGAGAGTACCGGCAGGGTGGAATAGGTGGAGAAGAGTGTCAGGAGTGATTTGTGATAGACGGGTACCAATAAGAGTGAAAGGGAAGGTCTACAAGAGGGTAGTGAGACCAGCTATTATATGGGTTGGAGACAGTAGCATTGTCTAAAAGGCAGGAGTCAGAGCTAGATGTGGCAGAGTTAAAGATGTTAAGATTTGCTCTGGGTGTGACTAGGATGGACAGGATTAGGAATCAGTATATTAGAGGGTCAGCTCAGGCTGGACAGTTTGGAGACAAAGCAAGAGAGGCGAGATTGCGTTGGTTTGGACATGTGCTGAGGAGGGATGATGGGTATATTGGGAAAAGGATGCTAAGGATGGAGCTGCCAGGTAAGAGGAAAAGAGGAAGGCCTAAGATGAGGTTTATGGATGTGGTGAGAGAGGACATGCAGGCAGTTGGTGTGAAAGAGCATTATGCAGAGGACAGGAAGAAATGGAAACAGATGATCCACTGTGGCGACCCCTAACGGGAACAGCCGAAAGAAGATGATGATCAGAAAAAGAAAAAGAGCACCAAAAAATTGTTTGAAACCATTGCAATAACTATGCAGCTTGCCAACACATCCTCATATGCACACATTACACTTTCAGTTACTGCAACCACACAGTTCACCTCACTCATTTCTTTAACTGTAAGTGTAATCATGTTGTCTGTGCTAGCATTTGTGTTCAATGCACTGCTTTTTACATCAGAAAAATAGCCAGATGGCTTTCAGACCGAATCAAGGAACATGTTACAACCATCAGACACAAGAACAAGAAGAATGTGCTCAACATGCACAGTGCTTCTTGCTCAGATTTTCCGGATTCCATTTCTTAGTCCTGGATCATGTTGTCAACTTTTTGGGGGACACAGACACTGTCCTTAAGGTTAAGGATCTCAAAATACAGAGTCTCCTCAACGCAGATGTCCTACCAGGACTTAATGAAAAATCTCAACATTAAATATTCGCTCAAGTGGTACAGATAACCACAAGTGCCACCTGCAGTCTTACTGACTCTATGCTATAATTACTGTTTCCACTGTAAATTCTTTTGCCTGGTACATTGTTTCAAAAATTATTTTGGTGTTTTTTTTCTGATTGGTCAACCACCTCTACATAGTGTACTACTGTTAGCCTTGCACTTTATTTTCTGATGAAGTTCTGTTTTATTAAAGAACAAAAGAGCTATCCATTCAGCCTCTTCTGTTCGTAGCCCCATTTGAGATTTCTTTCATGTTTAAGTTTGGTTTCTTCTCTGTGGTTTTTGCTTCGATAAATAAATAAATAATAAAAAAAAAATATATATATATATATATATATATATATATATATATGTGTGTGTGTGTGTGTGTGTATATGACCTTTTCAGTGTTGTTGTTTTGAGTTTGGGATCTCACAAGCATAATGACTGACCTTTTATTTTGGAGTAATTTCATGTTAGGTAAATGGTACATGAATATCCCTGGTGAATCTGAAATACTCTATAAGAAAAGAGCGAGTTATAAGATATCACCTGTTCTGAGTTGTTGCTAAACACCATCCTCCACCCATATTTTACATTAGCACAATGATATTTCAAAACAATATGTTGCTATGTAGTAACCTAGCCATATTTAAATGTAAAATATAAAAATAGATTGAATTAATAAAGATTTAGTAGATATTAACATCTACTCTTAAGGAATGTTATGCAAATTTTTAATCTTTTATTTAGCCTTTGCAATCATGGTACTAATCATATCTGATAAAATTAATATTTATACCCCCACCACAAGAGCAATAAAAGTTATTTCATCTTTTATGTGGTCCCAGAATTATGCTTAACAGATTAATAATTAAGTCCAATGACTGATTAAACAGAAGACTGAAAACGTGCTCCCTTCAGTACACTTTTATAGGTAAAAGCCAACATATTTATGAACTGGCTTTTATCAGTCTCCTGTAAATGTCCATGCAGTATATAATTTAAGGAATGAGTAAACATATAGAGATATAATAAGTTAAACTGGTTTATTTTCATATGTCAAAAGAACTAAGAAAATTAAGACATATTTCCAAATGTGAAGTATTAACGTAGGTTTAAGCAGAAAGTATATTACTTTTTCTTTCTTTCTTTCTATCATACAGTTGTGTAAATTGTTAACATTATAGAACATAACTGTTCTGAAAAATAAGATAACCACCCTTAGAAGAGGTTAGTAATAACTAGCCGTATAAATAATAAACATTATAAAATGATAGTGAAATCAATAAATTATTTATACCTCTATCTTAGATGTAGTATATTGCCAATGAGTTTGTTTGCAGAGCTAGAGAATAACTAAAGTTATTTTGTATATGGAACTCTTACGGTTTCTTACAATCATTCCCTTACTTTTTATCATGCATTGAAAAATAAAGTATAATTAAATAAAATGATTTATTTTTTAAACGTTTTATTAAATTTTAATAAACAAATTAACAATAAAACATCAAAACTATATATAAAAGTATCTACATCTAAACTATCACATGCAGAGCAAAACTTTGAGTCAAAGCTAAAATAATGAACATAAAATATTAGTGAATACATATCTAAAGAAAGAATTTGATTTTGTTCAATAATTATATTTAGAAGTTAGTCTGTTTGTTCTTAACTTTGACAGACCGTGGTAATATTGATAAATTCAATTAATGGAAGCATATACTTACTTTTCTTATATTTTGTAATTATCTTCCAAGCAATTGTTAGCAAACTCCAAAGAAGGGGAAAGTGAGACCTAGTTATAGATCTGGGAATTAGCAGTACTAGAGATTGTGTTGCAATAAATTTGTTAGAATACAAAAACCTGCAAGAAGAATTCAATCTGTTCCAAAAGTGGAAGAACCTCATGAGAATCAAATACTTTGTGTTGACAATCTGCCTTAGCTAATGATTTACACCTCCAAAATATATCAGTTTCTGATATCTTTGAAAACTTAACAGTAAAATGAATGGGAGCAGCTCAAAGACAAATAAAATCTAGTTGGATATAAATTATTTGGATACCCTAATCTAAAATAATAATTTAGTACTTTAATAAAAGAGACGATTTTAAAATAGAAGCCATTAATTTGTGAGGAAATGAAACCTTCCAGACATCTTTCTAACTTGTCTAAACTTGGAGGAACCTTATTTGATGTATTGTATTTAATACAATATATATATATATATATATATATATATATATATATATATATTTATATATATTTGGAGAAGGAATTTTGTATTTTGAAGTTGACACTATGTCATTATTTCCATGGTAATCAGACTGAAACATTCCTTTTTAAAAAAATGGTATTGCAACATCCTGGAATAAAATTATTTATTTATTTATATATTGTATTTGTTTACCGGGAAAGTCCACTGGGCCTAAAAGAGCCCATTTTTGGTGGAGGCCTGGGGAGAAAAGCCCCGACAAGAACATAGACGCAGAAAAGAAATTAAACATTAATTGGTACAGAAGTAGAAACAGTGTTGCACATACTGGTTACACTAATATATACAGAATATATACATAAGTCAGGAATATAGTTGGTTTGATTACAGTAACATATACAGAATATATACATAAAAGCAGGAGTTTAGTTGGTTGCCAGTTGAATTC
Source organism: Protopterus annectens (assembly GCF_019279795.1). NCBI lineage: Eukaryota > Metazoa > Chordata > Ceratodontiformes > Protopteridae > Protopterus > Protopterus annectens. The sequence continues at coordinate 982,526,464 of NC_056748.1, read as the reverse complement.
AGAGTGGCAAAAATGGAGATAAATTAATCCGCATTATTGTACCAGTATCAACAAGTGATGAAAGAAAAAAAATAATAAATAAAATAAAATGAAAAAATAAAATAAAGTATCATCAGTCACTAGTAGTAAAAAGCATAGGAATTTAGTTATAATATAAGGAGAAGGAAGAGGTTAGGTTATAGAGCAGGTACATAGCCAGAAAGAGTTGAAATGATTTTTCAGTATTTGTTTGAGGTGGTGGTGCTGCCCATGTTTCTTAGGAGGAAGCGAGTTCCATAGTTTGGGTATGGTGAAGGAGCAGAGTAGTTAACTTGTCTTCAACATTTCTAGAAATCAAATATTTTCATACACAGACTGGCCTTCTCTTTATATTTACTATCTGGAGTAATTACATCATACATTTTATTAAACTTGAATTGATAAAGGTTCCTAGTAATAGTAAAGTAAATTGCACTTCTGAACTACTAATAGTGACAGTTTAACATTGATATTACAGTGTTTTACTACAGCCAGTAGAGGGAATTAAGACACCTAAAAGAAATTTCTTTCCTCTTAAAGTCTAACATAATTATATGAATCTATACTTTTCAATGAATTTCCTAAACAGATTTAAAAACAAAAATCATGCATCAATATCAGATGGGTATATCCCTCACACAGATATTCTGACTTTTAATATTCCATTTGGTTTGGTTTGGTTTTAATTTTTCTTTTTTCTCAGTACATATCACCAAGCATTTAACATCACATTGTTACTTTCAAGACTATAAATAATGGTTGTATAATAAAACATTGTATCTGGTCAAGTCGAGACACAAAATATCATAACACAAACATCTTATCTATTCAAAATGTTAGATTAACACCTCAAACAGCAATAAATATGCACAACACTACTGTCAGTGTAGGGCCTTTGCTTCACCCAGACCCTTAGTGTCTGTATGTACACTATCTCAGAGATTGCAAAAACTCAGAGAAGAGGGAAACTTTTAACAAAAAAGAAATACACATTGTTATCCCTTCTCTGACATGCATGACCTCACAACAATTACAATACCTGTGGCAAAGCAAGCTCTGTCATTCTAAGATGTTGGTAGCACATAAAGAAGATAGTACACATATGATATGACTATAGGGCAAAGACCAATAGTAGCACTTTGAAACCAGCATGCCTCCTTACATTTCAAGTATCAGCATAAGCACCATTTTACCAAAAGTAACTAATGCATACATGAAATTTGCAGCATTTGCTTAATTAGTTCAAAACCAGATGGTGTTAAACAAAACAGGTCTGATACCTGATCTGTACCAAGTCATATTTTAAAATGAAACAGTCATTCAGTTTGATGATTTACCTGATAAGGAACTCAACTGACTGGAAACAATATAGACAAACAGTCCATTTGTTACATTCCATGCTTGTTAATACTCATTGCATGATTGTCTAAACAGCTTAGATGATACTTTGCTTTTTATGTCACTTTTGGATCCCTGCAGCAGGACCATCAGCTGCTCCCTGCTCCCCCCTTATTCACTGTAATTACTGATCCTAACTATCCATAACAATCTAATTGGTGCATGTTTGGTGCCAGTGAGAGGTCAAGGCTTTCTGCTTTTGGGGAGTCTTTTTCCCTTATGGATCTCACAAATCCCATGCATAAACTCATACCAGCACACAGAAAGGCAAACAATGGACTATGCTGGCATAAACTTCACACCTCTCATACGACTCAGCCACTGCCCTGCCCACCCATAAGAGTGTACACATTCCCCCTAGTATGGGCACACCCACCCTCACTCCTTGCAGGCCTGTGCCATGAAGCAACTGAGCCACAGTTCAAACTTAGGTCACTTGACCCATAGTCAGGGCTTTACCTCTGTATACCAACAGCAAATCTAGAGGCTCTTTGATGGCTTGAGCAGACAAACATTGTAAATTAAGGACAGAATGCTCAAATGAACCATTTTGAACATAGGATTTCTTTCTATAAGTTGTTGGATGTATGGACTCTTTGTCTGTCTTTCTTTTACAACATTTGTGTCCATGTGAGCTATCTCATTTAAAACTGTTTGGCCCAAAAGTTTAATGGTTAATATATATAATTATGGAAGAAGTATCCACTGCTGTTAATATTTCTGTGTGTGAGAGGGTGGCAAGGGCCTGTGTGATCTCTTGATGGTGTAATCCACTACATATGGAAATGGACCAGTTATTTGTTTAAATAAATATACTACCTTTTAAAAATGATATTTTGTCCGGTTTCCTTAGAGATTCCCCACATTATTGTAGTATTCAATTGAGAATGTCTAAATAGGTGATACATCTCATTCCTTTGCATTACTTTCAATATTTTCCAATCCTTTATTTTGCCCTGTGTGTTTAGTGTTTTTTGTTTTCTTCTTCAATCATCCTTGCAGTTAAATTATACAGCCATTTTTAATAAAAAATGATGAATACTTTGGATTTTTTCACCTTTCTGATGTCATCCTGCTTTGTATTTCTGTTCTATCTGCTTAAGTCTTTAGGATTACCACCTACGGTGTAGCATGTGTCTTGTTACAACACTGATGCATTAGGTTACCGTATGACATTACATCCTGCACTGCATCTTCCGTTTTCTCTGCTTGTAACCTTACCAGTTATGTTCATTGTTTGTTTTTCTTCATATGTTAAATGCCTTTAGTTTACTTAGCAGATTATTTTTTATCCAGTGGGAGCAGAAATCAGGCTGCATGGATGGGGCTACATGCAGATCATTGACAATGTTGCTGTTTTTTGTTTTATGCATTTTCTAACCTAAGTGTGTTCACACTTTTTTCCACAGTTACTAAGTTTATTAATTTTATTTTGTTTACTGGAGTGCTCCTAATTGAAACTGCTGACTCTAATTGAAAAACAGCAGTTTTTCATAATGTGGATTACAGAAATTATGCTTTATAGACTTGGATTATGACTGTCCTATGATTGCATTATGGGTGGATACTTACATTTGCTCCGTTTTTAAATAAACAAACAGTACTGAGAAAAATTTATTTATTTATTTATTTATTTTTATTTTTATTTTACATTTTGTACTTGTTATTCTTATTTATTTTTATTTTCCATTTTCAGTAGAGGCAGGGAGATATAATCAGACAACCACAGACTACAGAGTAGGACTGATAAGGACTAGACAAGGAATAACATTTATCAAAAAAAAAAAAAATTTATAACAAACTAAAAATCTATCATAAAGAATATTATTATTAAGTAAAAAAACAAAAAAAAAAAAAAAAAAAAAAAAAAGAAAAAGAGAAATGTACATTGTTACCAAAAGGAAAGGAAGGAGTTTAAATATCTGGATCATCAAACAACATATTGGACATTTTTATTATTTTTAACAGCAGGAAAAGCAAAGAAAGAGGAAGAGAGAGGAGAGAGAGAGAGAGAGAAGAGAGAGACAAGAATACAGATAGGAAAGAAAAGAGTCATAGTCAATAGGAGAGAAATAGGAGAGGAGAGAGTAGGAGGAGGAGGAGGGAAGGGAGAGGAAAGGGAGAGAGGCAGCAGAAGGAAGAAAAAGAGAAGTAAGGGGGAAACAACATTTAGTCAGGATTAGAGCAGGGACACATCCCTAATAATATAAATAAGAATATATAAACAGATGAACAGATATACTGATAATATGTACTGTGAAATGGTGCAGATTATTTAAACACAGACAGCTAGCAGATACACATATGCCATTCAAACACTGAGTGATAAAATAATAATGGGATACATTACCTGTTTTGGGGACACTTCACTAAATAATGTTTTCCTGTGGATATAAGAAAATAAAGTTACTGGCATTACAATACAGCAATACAGCTGGGCCATATACATAGTGAATTGGAAATAAAAACTTGATATAAAACCATATTTTCTACCTTAAATAGAAGAATACAATTATATATAAAATGGTTTAATGGCATGCATAAAGGTTTGGGTACAGGATGTATCTTCCTTCCTCCCTAAAAATGTGTTTGCTATACTTAAATATCAAGCTTCATTTCTGTTTTACTATATCACATTACTATAATAATCTAAAAAAATCAACATATTCTAGTCAGTATTTGTATATAGTTGAACATAACACTCTCTGAGTGTAGATTGATTTATTTGAAGTAGTTTCTATAAGCAAGTATGTTTCTACTTCAGAATGCCTATAGCAGACTGTACCATCACTTCTGCTCCTGATCTGTTTCACTTATTGGCACATTGTTATAGGATTATATTTTATACATACAGGAAGAAAAAATATAGTTTCCTTCTGAACAGTAGTTGGTAACAAACTGCAAACCAGTTTTGAATTATTATTATTTGACCAAACTAAGTCTACTAATGCTTTATATAAACCAGACAACAACTTAAGTGAACCATTTGATCATTAAATAACCACAGGAAGTATCTAAAACAGAAACAATAATAGCATGAGGCTTTGTGAACATGTTTTTAAAATTAAAAAATAAAAATAGAAATAATAATCACAACAAATTATTAGCTTCTACATACTTGCCTTCATTTGCAAGTAATTTATATATTTATTTGTAGCAGTGGCGGCCAGCACTTCACCTCATGTCAGTCCCCAAAGTAATAAATGATAATTTTGTTTTGTATGTTAGGAGGTCTGTGCATAAGTTTATGTGATGGCCTGCAACTGAGTGTGTTTGAGTGTGTGTCTGCCTAGGAGTTAGCAGTAGGAGGTTGTGAGGGTTTATGGTTTATGTTAGGTATGTGTGTGTGTGTGTGTGTGTGTGTGTGTGTGTGTGTGTGTGTGTGTGTGTGTGTGTGTGTGTGTGTGTGTGTGTGTGTGTGTGTGTGTGTGTGTTTGAATATGTGAGTGAATTCCATTGGGTGGGGAAGGTGCGGTTTCATATTCATTTGTGTGTGTGTGCTTGTGTGAGTGAGTGGGTGGGTTGAGGTGACTGTCATACTTTCACTCACCCATAGATTAAAGAGCAGAGCCTACAACAAGTAGTTGAGAGGAACCACTAGCCACCCCGGATAATATTCTCATGCCTTAATGTCACTTTAAGATTACATGAAGGGGGGGGACACTAGACACAAGGATAATGATATAATGTCTCGTGCCTTAATGATGTTATAACAGTATAGGAATCTGGGGGCTGGTGGATCACTAGACACCAGGGATACACAATATGGCATCTATTAAAAACACACAAGTTAAATACATGGTGTTGGAAACAAATAGCTACCAGGGAGAGGTGGAATGCATTAAAAGGCACTATACAGACCTCAAACCCTTTAACCACACACAGAGGATATTTACCCTCTGCATCATCACTAGACACTAGTGAGTTTGTTAAAAAATATATACATTAAAAAGGTGGGAGGGATTCAGAATGTACACCCTCGACATGTGAAACCCCTGCATTAGCCCATAAGTTAGAGCAGCAAGTGCTTTTTTTACAGTACTGAGTATCTTGGCCACCATGCAGTACCTAAACCATGTTGTGTCAAATGAGGGGGAGGGATGGGAAACATTAGGCATACCTCTCCACCTCATAAACAGTATGCCTTAGCATGCATTTACTGAAGGATATGAAGTATGAAGCTCAAATTTCTGGAATTACAGACTGGCTGTCATCTTCTACGAATTACCTGGGCAGGGGAAAAGGAGACATGGTAGATGATGATAGGGACAGGTATGGGATATTTACTATGTGCTTGAGTATGAGACAGTGACTGAGAGTGGAGGGGTGCCTTTTTTTACTTGATGCAACCTTCACAGTTAACTACCGTAGGAAGTTCTGATTTGCACTTTGCAGTAATTAACAGAGTCATGGATAACCAAGTCTGATAAAGAGATCTTTCCTCATTACTGCTAATGTGTCTGTGAAATGCAGAATATCACATTGTGGTACCAGGGCTTTTTTACCACAGGTCCTATGGCCCATGCTGGGGATCTTAATGAATCTCTGGGAATACGTCAGAAAGGTAACTCATCAACTGTCTGATTTGGTACTTCTACAGATGCTGACAGAAAGTATTTGTGAGACCTACTTGTGAAGCTGCTGTTCTGTTTGTTAATAAGTATTACTAAGCCTTTATTTCTTTTTGCTACACCTTTTTAAATGTCGGAAACAAACCATCTTCTCTCCTCCGTATTCATTTGTAAAAGAAAAAACTTTTTTGAATGTTATGAATTGTTAATACCTGCCACCATAGGTTCATAGGCTGGTACTAGGCTATCGGCCCTAGGGCCTATACAAGCCTAGCCATAACAAATCCCTGGCTATTTCTTCCCACACTATTTACTTCCCTGGACCCCTGTCTATCAGGGCGACTGACGTGATCCCCGGGGTGAATTTCCTTTCTCCCATCCAATCGTCAAGATTCCTTTTGAAGAGGGACAAGGAGGCGCTCTGCTTGACATGTATGGGCAGTCTATTCCAGAGTCTGGGGAGTCTCTGGGTCAGGAACCTATCCCTCCAGCATGTTTTGTTTATTGTGATGACAAGATTTAGATCCCTGGAGCGTGTGGCTCTGAGGGATGGGAATTTCTTTAAGTGTAGCATGTCCAACAGCTCTGGGTTTGACATTGCCTTGTATGTTAAGCAGAGAGTGCCTCTGAGTAGACAATATGTGACAGAGTATAGCTGGAGTTTTTTAAGGCGGTCAGCATAGGGCATCTGCTTTAAGCCTCTGATTCTTTTAGTGAGGTATTTCTGCGGCCTTTCCAGTTGTTGCAGATGTCTTGAGAGGTACATACCAAATGGGACGTTGTATTCTATAATAGGTCTAATGCAGGATGAGTACAGTGGGACAATGACCTATTTTTTTCTGGATGAAAAGCCCTTAGTGATGAGGTGTGCTACATAGAAGGATTTCCTGACTGTTGTGGCGATGTGGTTATTGAAGGTGAGACCACTGTCCACCTGTGTCCCTAAGTCTCATCACACTTTCGGTGTTTAGTGTACTGCCACCTATATGGTAATTCATGGGTACATGTTTTTTCCCAAAGGGGATAACTATACATTTCTTGGCATTGAGCTTGAGCCCATGGCTGTTGCACCAAGCATCTGTTTCTGTAAGGCCCTTTTGTAGAGTATCCACATCATTTGGGGATTCAGTAATGGCTTCCAGTTTGCAGTCATCTGCAAACTTTGTTAGCCAGAGTCCCTTAGTGTTGGCCTGTACTTCAGAGAAGTAGATGCCAAACAAGAGCGGTCCCAGGTCTGAACCCTGAGGTACTCCACTTGTCACTTGTCTGGAGCTGGATTTGGAGTCAGCTACTTTTACAGTGTGGGTTCTGTCAGTAAGCCAGTTGGCAACCCATCAAGTGACATAGGGATTAATGCCCAGCTTAGTAAGTTTATCTATGATTCCAGAGTGGGGGATGGTGTCACCATGGTGAGGTTACGTCCTGTGAGTCTCTTTTTTATTTTTAGATATTTAACTTATCTTACCAACATCATTCATTACAATAGTTAGTTGATAAATGTGTTTTACTATATTTTCTACGTTCTCAGCTCAGTGTTGTTTCTTGGTGAATTCACTTGAGTAAATATTGTCAAATATTAAACTTTCTTTCTACACTACTAAGCAAGGCAAGGCTTTAAGAAGGTGTGGCTTCAGTGGAGGCTGTACTCTCATTAGCTAGAGGGGCACAGGCTATGGATAGCATTATAGTACATGACTTGTACTGTACTCTAAAATGGACATGCAGTGTAGTCATATAAGTGTATCATTTAAATAAATATATATTCTATTTTTATTAGAATAGCAGGTTTAGAGTATTTATTTTTTTTGGTAATGGTGAATTGTCTGATGCAGTAATTTCCAACTCATTTATTTTTTACCACCTTTATTGAAATATCACTTAATAAATATGCAAACATGCATTTATATAAAAGAAAAACTATTTTAACATGTTCTCTGTTACAGACATTATACAGTACATCACATATATAGTTTGGGTCTATGTTAGATCGTCGAACAGTCACATTGTTGAACATCATCTCGTCAACAATGCAGGCCATCAAACCCACCCCCACTAACTATATATACCACCTCCGAGATCGGCCTACAGTGGGGAAAAGGGCAGAATTTCTGATCCCATTGTTAAGTGATCTCAATCAGAACAGTTTGATGGCCTGCATTGTCAATGAGATGATACATTCAAAATTGTGGCTGTTTGATGATCTAACATAGACCCATACTGATTTGTTGTCATCAATCTAGCATTACATAAATTACTCAATTCCTGCCTTCCCTTAAACCTCATACATACAGGAAGAAAAAATACATTATTCTGCATGTATTACTCCCACAATTTCCATTTTTTCAATGTAATTTGCTCCTACCCTTATTTAAATATCACACTTCCAGTTCTTTTATCTCTGTTACAGTATTCAGTATTTTCTAGTAATAGTTTTTTTGGGCCTCCACAAGAATTAAACTTAACAAGGCCTTACTATGTTTAGGCAATTCAAATCATGTACTCCAGGTCAAAAAATCATTTCCTTAGTTACCCATTTACTCACCCAATATTTCTGACAAGAGTACTTCGTAGGGAATTTCTAAACTCTGGCAACTCATTATACTCCCAAAACATAGGGTTCCCCTTACCTCAGTCTTTCCCATCACACCTTCAACATTTGGCATCTATCTGAGGAAACATTCTTTGGAGTCTGTATGGGGTATAAACATACCTATCCAAATACATCCAAGCAAAAATTCTAAATCTTCCAGACTTTTTTGCATGTTTTGGAGACATACATTTGTCTTCTCATTGTTGCCTTGTAAATTGCTCATCCAATCTCTCTTCCCAATCTTTTCTCACCTCATCTGATTCATTGCTCAAGTTATTTTATATACCCTACTAATTATCTCTTTTTTAACAACTTCAATTGTAGATAAAAAAAAGCTCTACCAAAGGAGGTCTTTCACTTAGAATTCCCATATCCCTTTATCTTTGCCTATACTTTGATATCAATTCCTGATAGGGAAGGCCTGTTCCCATGCTATTACCTTCCCCTCTTTAGTTATTTGCTAACAATACTTTGGTTCCTTTGCCAAAATTCTCCAGTAAATTCCCGTTTCCTCTTGCCTATTCTCTGTACCCCTAATCACCTTTATCCTTTCTTGTGTTGGCTTAGATCTTAGAATACTTTCTGCTACTTTATGAATAGTATCCAAAATCCCACTCTCTCCTTACTTCTTGAATTTCTCCCCTGCTTCATCATCATCCTTTTCCACTTTGAATTATAGTTTTCTGCTTATGTTATGGATATGAACCACAAGTGTGCAACTCTAAAATATCCCTTCAAATCAGGTAATCCTAAACCACCTTGTTATATTGGAAGGATCAGCTTATCCCACTTGACTCTTGCCCTCTTCCCCTCCCAGATAAATTCCTTCTACTCTTTATTAATTATTGACTGTAACTTCTCCTCTGGTTGATAAAAATATGCTTGACCTATACATATACAATGAAAGGGACTAAAACATTTTCGGTGCTTATATCTTGTTATCCATATCTGTAATCAAGAACTTCCAGTTTCTCAGTTTTTGCATTATCTTTTGTTTAGTCTCTTCCACATGTCTTTACTGCCATAGCAGAATCATTTTTAACCCATATTCCTAAATACTTCAGTTTATTTTATCCCTATAAATATGGATATTGCTGAAACAATTCATGTGTGGGAATATAGTTTACAGGTATAGCCTTTGTTTTATCTTCATTAAGTTTATATCCTGAAAATACTTCAAACTCTCTCAAAATGTTCCACAACACTGAGATATCCTTTCCTCATTTTATCAGGTATAAAATAATATTGTCTGCAAATAAAGCCAGCTTTTTTTGATTACCATACCAGTTATATCCTGAAATTTCTAAAGCAAATAACAAAGGGAAACGCGGACTCCTTCTGTCTTGTTCCTCCGTTCAGGCATAACTTGTCAGAGAGGAACCCTCCCATTTTAATTTTTAGTTCTGACCCCTCATATAGTCTCCCAGTTAACCTTGTTATTGTATCAGGAATGCAAATGCTTCCTTTGTCCTACTCTTAAAATCCCAACTTACTCTGTTCAATGCTTTCTCTGCATTAGGACCCAACAATAACAGTGGGATTTTCTTACATTCTGCTTCCCTCTGGATCATCATTGTTCTGTTAATGTTATCAAATGTTTGCCTCCCCTCACATTTCTCTGCTTTATACAAAGTTTTCATAAAAAGTCCAAAATATCTCTAATACCTCTATAGAATCTCTGGTTATTTTTCTTGTTATAGTTTCCCTAAGTTTGGCAATAACCCTTTCTACTTTCTACTGTCTGTGTCAATGCGCTAAAAGTTTTTGTGCTCTGAAATCATCAAAAAACAGTTGCTTAATAGCAATCATTCTAAACTCTTGCATATTATACAGATATTCCTTTATTTTCTCTTCAGCAGTCAGCAGTCTCACCTCTTCTTCTCCTGTGACATTCCCCTTTATTCTGCAATATTTTAACCTTTGTCAGCCTCTCTAAATAATTCCTGTTACTTCTTAGCCATATCTCTTTTCATTTTATGTCTACCCTATTTTTAAACTCCACTTTCATTTTATCCCATTCACTTGCTTTAACTTCTGAAGAAATTTACTTTTGATTTTAAGGAACTCTGGAATAAGTTCCACTACTCATTCCTTAAATTCCTTTCTTTTTAATAGGTAGGTAGGTAGGGTAGCAACAGCATCTAATTTTTACTTCATTAACCTGCATGTTTATCTTATTGGTGCATGATACAAAATAGTTATTGGTTTTTGACAAAGCTTACTAAATGCAAATGTTCCTGTTAAATGTAAGTTCTGTCTGGTCTAGCCCATTTATTGTAAGCTCTCTCAAAGTTCCTACTACTAAATATGTGTCTTGCATACCAAATATTTTCATAAATTTCTTCAGAAATCTACCCTCTTTTGTTATATTTTCCTTTCTAGGTCCCTCATCTGCATCCTTGTTGCAAATCACATTCTGGTCCCCAGCTATAAGTAATATTCCCTGCTGAAAGCTGATTATTTCTCCCAAGATTTCCCTATGCTCCACAATAGCAGTTTTAGGTGGAATATTAATACATGCCAGCATAGTCCTCCTCCCTTGCCAGTAGACCCTTACTACCATAAGTATACCATTACTGTCTTTTTTCCCTCCTCTATCACTATTGGAGCTCCTCTAGGAATTAGAATATGTACTCCCTGTTTATTTGTCCCTGATATTCTGCTGGATTTCCATCTTGAAATCCTTTCTTTATCAAATTTACATGCTCACTTCTTTCCAAATGTGTTTCCTGTAGCATTGCTATTTGCACTCTGCATTTCTTAATATAATTCAATACTCTTAACTTTTGGTCTATACCTGTGAGGGCATTCACATTCCAAAATAATATGGATAGTGTAGCCACTATGATTAGAAGTTATTATTCCCACATATTATATATGACACCTTTTTTAAATGCCTATTTCCAGCTTTTGTACTGTTGTTTTTGTCATCTCCATTTGAACCTATGTTACATTTTACAAGACTTTCCCCTTTAATGAAAACCCTGAAACAAAACGCATCCTCCAGAATACCTCCAGAACCTATTAACTTAAAACAAACAAACAAAACTATGTATATTTTGAAATAATGAAGTTTAATCCACATGATAGGAACAATTGTCTCAAACTGACAGACAGCTGCACATACAGACATTGCCTAACCTAAAATTAAGGCTAAGCTGTGAATGTTACAACCTGTGCTTCTATGTACCCTAATCAGTGTCTGTTCTTGTCTTTTCTTTATTCCCTTTCCAGATGTGAAAAACAGCTTATATGCCTTAAGAAAATATTACCTTTTAGCCTTAAGAAAAAGTGCACTGGCTATCTTTAAATACAACTAAATTATACACTGTTCTCGTAAGTGCATTAAAGTATTTAGGTATCAGACAAGCTGCTATCTCTTATTCACTTCTAATAACTTTACACTTTATTTTTTATTAAGCTGCTTGTCCTTGTACTTTTGTTCCATATCAGTTATTGATACTTGAGATTAGCATTTCAGAGCTGTGTAGCTGGAACAATAACTTAGTAGGCAATTAAAAGGTGAGGACTACTGTTTCTATATTGTTGGGGCCAGTTGGTGGTCTTGTCAATAATAATCTGAATGAGTGTGCTAGTGGCTGACCCCCAAAGGGACATGTGACTGGGTAGAAACTACCAAATTACACCAAGAAGGCTGCAAGGGTAAGTGACCTATCAGCTATTGAAATGCTAGTTGGAGGGGATGTTGAATCTGTAAGGCAGCTTTTATAGTAAATAACCTTCTTTTCCATTTGTTAAAGCTTGCCTGAGCTCTCTTTATATAATGAGGGCTGCATTGAAGTCCACTGATGGTAAAATTGACACTGTTTTCTTAATTTAAATAATAAACATAAGGTTGTCCTTAGAACATAGCTCAATAGTAGCTATTTAGAAAAATAGTAGGACCTCCTCGCTTAGAAGATTATGATTTTTTATAATTCAGATGTGGGTACAATAAGTACAGAAAATCTAAACTGTCAGAAACAGCATTCATTCTAAAAAAAAATCTTTTTATTTTTCCATCTTTTCTTTTCATCTTTCAATCTCACAACCTGCCTTTCTGTTGTCTAGATCCCCTACTATGTTCTGTTATTGAAGCCCACTCTTTTTCTTCAACCAGCACCCACAACTATACTCATCTTCTCTTTCAAAGATCCCCTTACACTTATTACATCCCACAGCAGTTCCAGCTCTGGTGCTCTACGCCTTAACAAAAGTATCCTGAAAATTGAAATGTTAATAGATCATAATCATTTATCAAGTGCTAATTCCAACAGACATTTTGTAAAACCAAACAGTCTTTCAGCTAAACTCCACCAGCGAAACACCACTCCAGAATAGACAAGCTGTTCACAAATACACCAAAAATAGCTGAAATAAGTAAGGGCCAACTCATTGATAAAAACAAGAGTGAGGTTACTAGTCCAACAGAAATGCTATCACTTTATCTACAAAACATAAGATTAAGATGTCTGTACTTTTTTCTTCACTTTCAACTTTCCCAGTAGGACCAATTTTTGGAACAAAGTGACAATGTATTATATCTTAACTCATGCTATGACCATACTCTGACAGCAAATTTGTGTGATTCATTTTGTTGGGCAAATGTACTCAGAACCTTTTCAAAATAAATTCCTATGATCAAACTCATGTGTATTATAAAACACTCATGTATATTTGTACATACGTTTGTTACACCTATATATATATATATATATATATATATATATATGTGTGTGTGTGTATACATGTTTATATATATATATATATATATATATATATATATATATATATATATATATATATATATATATCTGGGGTCTATCTTAACCCATCGAAATTATGTTTCAACAAAATGCACTTTCCCGAAAAGGCAACTAAGCGAACAGCAATGGGGGCTGTTGCTTAGATCGTGGCACAGCGGGGATAAGGGAATATTCCCTTTTCCCCACTGTAGTGCGATCTCGGATTGAGACTTTAAAATTAGCGGGAGTGTGGGGGGCACAACCCCCCCCACATGGAGGGTGCAGGGAGGCTTGCCTCCTGCATAAATGTGGTGTGTGTTGTGTTTTTTTTTCAGTTTATTTGCATTTCGCAAAAGTGCATTTTTGTGAAAATGCACTTTCACAAAAAAGAGTTTGTCTGTTTACGTTTCGTTGAAACGTGATTTCGATGGGTCAAAGTAGACCCATATATATATATATATATATATATATATATATATATATATATATATATATATAGATATATGTATGTATCTTATGGCTGAATGTCCCTGACTATTGATTATGGACAATAAAGTTTATAAGATTGTATGTCTTTAATCATTTTCAAAAAGACAATATTCATGTATCACATTGGTTATATTGCCTCAATATATGCTTATATATATATATATATATATATATATATATATATATATATATATATATATATATATATATTTGGTATCTAAGATTCCGTTTTTAATTAATTTCTCAATTCTCAACTATTTTCCTGTTTTCTTTGTGGAGCATTTCTCTCTTCCAAAAAGACAATTTTCAGTCTTACTATTAGAGTCAATAAATTGTACTTTTATTATCTCTCACTGCTTAAATGACACTGATCACAATTTTTTTTAAATATTATTATTACATCCCCCAGCAGTTCCAGTTTATTAAAATGTGAAAAGTGAAAACTGTAATGAGGAAATAAATGGATTAGATATTTAGGGTGCAGAAGGTCATAAGAGATCAAATAAATGTATTCATGGTGTGCATTCAATAGTTCAGAGTAATGGTGAGTATGGAAGAGAGGTGAAGAAGAGTACAGGCAGGATGGAGTGGGTGGAGAAGAGTGTCAGGAGTGATTTGTGACAGACGAGTACCAGTAAGAGTGAATGGAAGGTCTACAAGAGGGTAGTGAGACCAGCTATGTTATACGGGTTGGAGACAGTGGCATTGACAAAAAGGCAGGAGTTTGAGCTGGATGTGGCAGAACTTAAAGATGTTAAGATTTGCACTGGGTGTGACGAGGGTGGACAGGATTAGGAATAAGTATATTAGAGGCTCAGCCCAGGTTGGAATGTTTGGAGACAAAGCCAGAGAGGCAAGATTATGTTTGCTTGGACATGTGCTGAGGAGGGATGCTGAGTATATTGGGAAAAAGATGTTAAGGAGGAAGCTACCAGGTAACAGAAAAGAGGAAGAGGAAGGCCTAAGATAAGGTTTATGGATGTGGTGAGAGAGGACATGCAGGTGGTTGATGTGGCAGAACAAGATGCAGAGGACAGGAAGAAATGGAAACAGATGATCCGCTGTGGTGACCCCTAATGGGAACAGCCAAAAGAAAATGATGATGGTGTGCATAGGTATGTTCAGGGATTAAAAAAGAATCCCAGCATGGGAGCTAAGAGCTGTGACCGAGATGGTCTATTTCCACACTGGTGGAAAATGTGATTCAGAGACACATTAGCCGCAATGCAAAAATATATCATTATCAGATGTTTATGACTTGGTCACTGTTACCACTAGTGCTAATCTGCACTTTCTGGTGGTAATCACCTTTGGTAGCTCATGCATTGTGTTGGCACAAGCACCGTCTTGATTCTCTCTGTCCAACACACATGCAAACATTGAAACACACACACACACACACACACACCCACACCCATACCTCTTAACTGTCCCTCTGTTAATAGTAAGTCTCTGTTGTAGCTTCTTATTATTTCTCTGTCCCTCATAAATCACAGAATATTTACCATCAGCCAATAATGTAAGACATTAGTTTTATTCTTTAGTGTTCAGAAAATGCATCATGATGATATACCTGTAGCTCTATTAATTTTTTAAAATACTCAGTGGAATATTAAAAATTCTGTCCTTGTTGTCTACTCTTCCTCCTGGCTTTGTACAGAAGTCTTCAGCTTAGCCATTTAGAGGTATTTCACCCCAACCCCATGAACACATCTACATCCCTCTCAACTATTCCTGATTTTACAGAGATGCAATTACATTAAGAACCTAGAGTCTATGAATTCTCCCTCATAGGGCAGTATATCTGGCACTGAGAAGGTTATCAAAACAAACACAGCACCTCAAACACCACCCACACCTACACAACACAACACACACCCATATATGCAGAGATCCTCAACAAAAACATACCCAAAAAATAGAGGCCTCTGAGGCAAAAAGACACACAAACTACACTGCCCACCATACCACAAACCACACACAGACCACACACCTGTGTCTCACAGACACTAAGGCCTAAACATAAACCCAACATATTAGTCATAGGAGACTCCATTGTGGGACACACAGATGTGCCCCTCACCAGGCTGGATAAAGAGATAAGTCACACTTGGTTGTTTGTCAGGTGCCAGAATCCGCCATATCACCCATGCATTCAAGTCTCTCAACAACAGGTACTGTTATGACTGTGTTGTAGTCCTTGTTTGTGTGAATGCGTTCAAATGTACCTCCCTGGACTATATGACGAGAGACATAATCGAGCTCGCTGAATATGTGTCCCAGGCAGGTATGTTCCTAGCCGTAAGCAGCATTCTACTGTCACCCAGAATGATGCCTCAATACAAACAAAAAGTGATTGACTTTAACAATTGGCTTAGTTTCTGGTGTCATTCTAAGGGGATCCAGTACCTGACAGCCTGGGTAGATATGATCTACAGACTACAATGCTTTGTCAGAGATGGCCTGCATCTGTGTCCCTTGGGCTTGAGGCTTCTGGCAAAGGCTCTTGCCTTCCCCATAGTGCCCTTTTTAGGCAATGCCATGAGGTCAAAACTACCAACATGAAAATTTAATCAAAATGCATATTAAAGGTCATGCACTAAATGCCAGGAGTCTAAACATGAAACTGCACTCATTGCAAGCATTCTTAATCCTGGAAGATGCTGACATTTGTGCAGTTACAGAAACCTGGCTCAAAGCTGTTTAGAGCACCCCAGCCATACCGGGTTACCCATCCTATCATACATTCAGACTCCAAACCGTGGGCAGCAAAGCAATAGGAGGTGGAGTTGAAATATACATTAAAGACATACACACCCCCAGACTGGTGAAAAAGTATGATGTATGGGAGACACTCCAGATGAAGTTAACTGTTGACAAAATCCCTATTCAAATCATAGCTAGCTACAGGCCCCCAGCTTTGACTCAGGATGCCCACTCCACCTATCTGGACCTCTTCGAATCTATCACGATTCAATGCTTTACCCTAATCCAGGGTGACTTTAACTATCCAACCATAGATTGGAAGAACTACTCATGCCAATACACAAATGCCCAGAGAATTCTTGATTTCATTAATACAAATGCCTTGGACCAGCTGGTCGACACCCCCACAAGAGATGATAATATCTTGGACTTGGTATTAACCAACATGAATAACCACTGTAGCATCCCTACATTGTCATTCTTTCTGGTAAGATCTGACCACAAAGTGGTCACTTTCGAGGTGAACATCTTCCCTGACCCCCACCTAGCTAGGGTTAAACAAAAAAAAACTTCTCCAAGGCTGATTACAACCTTGTGAGGGAAGGTATAAACAGTTTCACAGCCCTATACCCCTCTGTAGGAACTGACACATATGTTCAAACCTACACCAAAGTACAACAGCAGCATTTATATAGCTGCATGGAATCAGGAATACCTAATAGGAGAAAATCACCCTCCTCAGGGAAGACTGAACCTGTCTTGTGGACATCTGCAGTAAATAAACTCTATAATAAAAGGAAAAAATTGGCAAAGAAGGAGCAGGTGCCAAGCAAATAAGAGCACTAGTGAAATCCTTCAAAGCAGTCTTTGAGTCCAAGCTGGCCACATCTACTAAAGACAATCATAAGGCCTTCTTCACATATGTCTGCAATCTCAAAGGAAGCACTCAGATCTGCTCAGAACTGGTGGTAAAGGACACCACATACACAAACGCAAGTTGATAAAGCTAACCTGTTGACAGATGGGTTCATTGAAAACTTCACTCCTCTGTCCCCCCATCAGTAAATCAGGACATCACCAGCACCTGCCCCCCCCCACACACACACACTTATCTCTAGGGAGCAAGTCATCACTGCCCTCTCAAAGGTAAAAAATACAGCCTCCATGGGACCTGATAACACCCCAGGCTACATCCTACATGAACTCAGGCAGGAATTTGTAGCACCATTAGGCACCCTATTCAACCAAAGCCTGAGTACCAGCTTCATCCCAGCCAAGTGGAGGACAACCACTGTCATCCTTTTGCACAAAGGTGGAGTGTCCACCGATCCAGGAAATTATAGACCCATCAGCCTAACTAGCCTGATCTGCAAGGCCATGGAATGGATTATCATGGACCTCATTAACAAGGACATTGGCAACCTGCAAACACTCGATCCCACACAGTTTGGTTTCATCAAGGGGAGGTCATGCCTGTTAAATTTGGTCAATCACCAAAGCCATGGACGAGGGCAAGATACTGCACACCACTTACCTTGACCTGTCCAAAGCCTTCAATAGTATTCACCACTCAGGTATAATAGATAAACTCTTTCAACTAGGTATCAATCCATATGTTACCAGATGTGTAGCAAACTGGCTGACTGATAGAACCCACCTAGTCAAAATAGAGTATCCCATGGATCGGTCTTGGGGCCTCTGTTGTTTGGGATATACTTTTCTGAGGTGCAGGCCAAAACCAGTGGGCCATGGCTGACCAAGTTTGCAGATGACTGCAAGCTGGGTGCTGTCATCAACTCCCCTAGTGATTTCGACATCCTCCAAGAGGGTCTCACACAAACAAATGACTGGTGCCAGAAAAATGGCCTCAAACTGAATGCCAAAAAATGCATCATCATCCCCTTTGGGGAGAGTGACATCCCCAAAAATTATCACATTAATAAAAAGGTCCTAAATATGCAATCAATTGTGAGGGACTTGGGCACCCAGGTTGATAGCAAGCTGACTTTTGACCACCATATTGCCTCCATTGTACGGAAAGCTTCCAACATTGCCCACCTCATAAGTAAGGGCATCTCATCCAGGGACAAGGAGGTCATAACATCCCTGCATTCTTCCCTTATAAGACCCATTTTTGAGTACAATGCCACTTTCTGCATGTACCTCACAAAGCATATGCAGCAGCTGGAGAGACCACAAAGGTTCCTCACCAGGAGAATCCAGGGCCTCAAACATCTATCCTACACAGATAGGCTAAATGTTCTGTCCCTCTACTCAGTCTCATACAGACCCCTCAGAGGTGACCTCTGTCTGGCATACAAAGCAATCTCATACCCCACCCTGATGGGACTGCTGCATATTCACAAGTTAAGCTCCACTCGAGTAACCCACATACATGACCTCAACCTGGTCTGTGACATCAATAGGACTTGCTGATGGGACAGATTTGTGTCCCAGAGGCTCCCCTTTCTATGGAATATACTCCCAATCCACGTCAAGGAGAGCACCTCATTAACCCTTTTTAAGCGCAACCTGGATAACAGGATGGGGAACAGAAAATACACCCCTGGGATTCCACCTGTGTCCCTGCTGGACAGAGGCATCGGGTGCTGACTTGTCGGAACATGGGCTAAATTCTTGGATAGGCTTGTAAGGACCTTAGGGCCAATAGCCTAGTAACTTCCAATGATCCTGTGATCCTATGAACACTCCTGATTTTGCCTTATAGTTGCCTTGTCCCTTGTGACTCAAGGACTGTTACAGTCAATAAAGTCAGACATTAGAGTCTAATGCTTCTTATAATCAGAAGAATACATCAGGATGCAAGAGCTATTCTTTCATGAAATCTGTAGTTGGTATAGAGAACTAAAGCTCTGTTTAGTTAAAGAGGCTCTTTCTGTACAAATGATGCAGGGTTTGAAGCTTTTTTCCACTTATGTTAATTTTTTTTAAAGTGACCTAGGGTAATATTTAAATACGGTCCCTGGAGTCCACTGTTAGAACAGAAGAGTAAAACTTTTTTTCTCCTTGTAGTATTTTTTAAATGACTTAAGGTAATAGAAATAAAGCTTTTTCTTTTCTTCTTTTAACTGTTTTTAAGCAAATAAAAAGTAATCTTTAAAGTGTCTCCCTGGTGTCTAGTGGTCCCCCCGCCCATATCAGTTTCATGTAGCAATTTATTTTGTGTAACTGTATGATAATATATCAAGAGCAACCCTGGTGTCTAGTGTTCTGCTCCAGCTCAATATTTCAGGATTTCAGCATTAGTTTAGGGAAGTTTAGAGGTGTGACAGACCTCCCACATGCATATTGACACATTCATTCATACACATGCACACATCTATGCTGCCTGTTGCCTAATTGAGGCCACTACTGTGACCAGCCAGATAGGTACACAGTCTCACACACACGCACGCAAACACACATGCACAGTCTTCTCAGAGACCACTCATCTCTCTGCACAGACCCACACATGCAGTCACACACACACACACACACACACACACACACACACACACACACACACACACACACACACACACACACACACAGTCTTCTCTGAGACCACTCATCTCTCTGCACAGACTCACACATGCAGACACACACACACACACACACACACACACACACACACACACACACACACACACACACACACACACACACACACACACACATATCACTGCTACCAGTCCAACACACTCCCTTGTACTTTCCTCTATGTCAAACTCACATACTGGAAGTAATGGGTAAAAACAAACGTAATTGACTGAGCCGACTAAGCTAACTTACACTGCAGAGCAATTCTGTGAATCGCTCTGCTGTATAAATGTCTTACCACAGGCATTGCTGGGGAGAACACATGGTTAATTATCATAGGCCAATCAATCGATTGCCGCTTTATCATATAGCTTGGCTGAGGAGGTGGCCTACAGCAGTGATCTTACAGATTGCTTAGGATCTCTGTGGTGGAACTTCTATGAATCAGAAAGAGTAGCTATCTGCAGTACTAACCCTTGTAAGGGATTGCTACTGCTGGTGACCTTTTCTGAAACTGTTCAAATATTTCAAATTGTTAGATATGTTATAATAATTTATACAGATAATGCATTGTCTTATCTGAAATAAAGCATATGGCTATCAGAAAAATCTATATCCACAAAACAGTGTAGGAATGTTACACATATGTCCAAGGGAACTATAGATAGATAACTAGATATGGTTGCCATTTCTTTGGTTACTGGTTAAGTTCATTATTAATCAAGTGAAGGTTATGTCATGTGGTGGAATCACTGAAATTTGTTTTATCCAGTGTAAGTTAAGTGACAGTGATAAATAATACCAACATATTTGTTTTTATGAAAATCTTGGCTTTGGTGTTCAGTGTGTGTGCATGTGTATATGTGGCTGTGCATGAATATTTGTGGGTTAACCTTAGAGGAGGGGATAGATGTGTACTTTGTCTGGATAGTGGTGAGTTTATGGGTTCATAGGGTCATAGGTACTTACTAAGCTATCGATCTGTGAGAATCTTAAGAAGCCTAGCCTTACATTCCCATGGTAGTTTTTAGCCTTTATATTTTGCATATCAATAACCCAGAAATTACAAGAATAAGGGTATGTGAGGACATTTGATGTTACTCCTATCCATGAGGGACAGGGATGCTAAACAAGCTTGAATTTGCGGTTACTTATCCATTCATCAAAATTATATTTGAACAGAGAAAGAGAAGTAATTTCCTTTATGTGGAGTAGAAGATGCTTCCATAAAAGCAGTATTCTATGTGATACAAACTTATCCCTCCAGTATGTTCTACTAATATTTCAAAAGAGATTGAGATCTCTTGGACACAAATATATACCACCATTGGACTTGCAAATATGTAATATGTCTGATAGAAAATGGTCTGTTGAAGCTCGATACATGAGGCAGAGGTCACCTCCCAGTAGTTTGTATGACATTAAGAATAGGGACACGGTTTTGAAATGGTCTGCATAGCTTTTATGATTTAGGCCCTTTATGTTTTACTGATAAAGTATTGTGGTCGTTTCAGTTGTGATGAGCGTTTGGACAGGTACATACCAAAAGAGGCATTATACTCAGTGACTGGCCTAACGCACACTGATTACAATGGAATGATTACATCCCTAGATATGGATGCAATAACTTTAGATATAAGCTGTGTGATGAAAAAGTAATTCCTTTCAACAGTGGATATGTGGTGATAAAGGGCAATTTATGGGTTCCCACATCCCTTTTGACTGGATTAATTTTCAGGGGTATGTGGTCATTTTAATAGTTACAAGGGTGTCTTGCTTCTGAAAGAATGATTGTGAATTTCTTTGCATCTAGTTTTATTCTGTGGTTTTAACACTAGCTATTTGTTTAGCACAGGGCCTCTTGGAGCACCTTCATGTTTTCTGGGGAGTTTATGACAGAACCAAGTTTGTAGCCATCCACTAACTTTCTCAGCCACAACTTTGAACATTAGCATTGACCTTTGAGAAGCAAATGCTAAAGAGGAGTAGCCCAAGGATTGAACCCTGGAGTATACTGCTAGTGATGTCTTTTTTGAGGAGGTATATCCACCCACCTGAATTTTCTGGCTTCTCTCTGTGAGCCAGTTTGCTATTCAATGAGCAACATACAGATTTACATGTAACTGGGTGAGTTTCTCTCTGATGTCTGAGCATGGGATAGTGTTGAATACCTTTGCAATGTCTTTGCACTGTTTTGCCCTCATCCATTGCTTCAGTAATTATTCAAAGAAGTCGACTAGGTTAAGTAGGCTGGGCTTGTCCTTGACGAAGCCAATCTGATCTGGGTTGGGTCAATTGTCTATACATAACCTGTATCCTTATTTATTAATGCCATAATGATCCTTTCCATAGTCTTACAGATAAGAGTTAGCTTAGACCTAATTAATTATCCATGCACTGAAAAATGTAGTTTTAAAAAAAGTCAGCTTGCACATAAATACTGTGAAGATGCCATAAAGCAAACTAGAACAACAATATTGACAGCTTTAATGCATTATAAAATTACATTGTAAACAGTGCTGTATTCCCTTAACATTTAAGTAGTGACTCATTTTCTGAGGCTATATAGATATTTTTAACTACTCACTTTTTCAGGTTGAAAATAAGAAACTATTTCTTATATCTTTCTTAAATATTTCCATTATGTTCAGACTCACTATATATGATAAAAATATGATAAAAATGTCTACTCTTATTTGAATTGTAGAAATTAACTACCCCAAACACACAGGCACAATCCTTTCTGGACACTCCAATTAGGGTATCAAACATACTGGATATACTACTCACCAACATGGGAGACTGTTGCACCCCCCCCCCCCCCAGTGTCGCATCCTCACAAGTGAGGTCAGATCTCATAGCTGTCTCATTTAATTAAAAATCAACCCACAAAATATGCTAAAGGTGTAACAGTTAGGAACTACTCAAAGGCAAACTACATCCTATCAAGTGATAGTCAAAATTCAAGGGTCCCCCCAACCTTGAGACCACAGCTACCTATACAGAATTATTCACAGAGTCCTCTATACATTTGTGAATGGCTGCATAGAGGTTGCCATACCTACTAGAAATAAAAAGAAAACAAACACTAAAAAACAAACCCACTGATGGAATTGTCAACTAAACAAGGTATATAATAAAAGAAGAAAACTCTTGGACAAAATCAGGGAGAGCAGCACCCTTAAAGACAAGTTCTCTCTTATGCAACTAAACAAGAAAATGAGCAGTCTAATTAAGTCCAGAAATGCCAGCTATGATGTCAGGATAGCCTCACAGACTAAGAACAATCACAAGGTCTTCCTCAGCTATTTACTGAACCTTAGAGGAAACACACAACATTATGCTGAACTGGTGGTGAATGGTGCCACTTTCACCGGTCAGGGTGACCCATTTGTTCCACATTATAAGAGGCACTGTTCCAACATTTTGTCAATTCTGGCAGTGTTAATTGCCCGATTATCACCCTCCAATGGACAGGGGTAAAACAGTACTAAGCATGCAAATGTCTAATGAAATTTGTAGCTTCAGTTAAGGCATTATGTGCATTATGACCTTATTTGCTTTATTTTTTAAACTGGTTTGTCTTCCATTTGGTCCTAGTGCCCGTCTAGTGAGCTATCTCTTCCAAAAGCTGTGCTGAAGTGCATAAGGTCAGTATGCTTCCTGACATCTGTGCATATATATTGCATTTCCCCTTGCTGTTGTGACCTGGGTCATATATCCATAATGACCATTTCAATTACCACTTTAACAAATGAATAAGTAAAATTAAAACCTATATTTGGTCATCAGTTGTACCAGATGAACAATCGTTGCTTTCAGTTTGGGGTACCTACTGAAACAGTAAATGTATAATAAATTAAAATCATTATTATAAATAGATAATGACAAAATCTTCTCTAATGAAACATTACAACAAGCTCAAATAAACAAACATATAAATATTATCAGAAAGAGCTACAGATTATATAGTAACAAATAATTATGTTCAAAACATCTCTTCTGTATTCCTGCACACTAAATATAGTTACTGTGAGGTCACATCAGTTTGGGGGAAATGGAAACACTGGCATTCTGTAAAATCCAAGAATTCCCCTGAGTCAGTGCAGTTGTGAATATTTTAGTAAGTAGGAATGTGGAGGCAGACTCTAACCACATTAGGAGTGGCATAGGGGGAATTACAGTTTCCCTGCAGAAAGATTTAATTTCTATGCAGTTGGTGAATGTCTGTTTCTGTATTATACTGATGGTAAGTGTTTGTGATAACCTATGTTCTATATAAGACCATATGATGTATAGACAATTATGCCTTATTTAAATTTTTCTAACACTTAATAATCTAGTTTATTTTAACTCAGCTACTCTACTTTGTAGTACTGAGTCAGAAAGATGTTGTTACACCTTTTAAATGCAAATGGAAAGTATGTCCTTAAATTTCATAGGTTTATAGGTTGTTACTAGGCTAAAGACCACTAGGACCCTTACAAACCTAGCTGCATAGCCCAAACCATTTGATTCCTGAGTATTGTGTGTATCTATGGGGGGTGCATGTTAGTAAGGAGGGTCGTGTTGGTTAGGATAATCCCTTTTTTATTGATGGCCTCTGCCCATAAGGGACATGGGGTCCAGACCAGGGATAAATTTACAATTTCCCATCCAAGGTTCCATTTGAATAGGGTCAGGGATAAACTCTGTTTTACATGGATAAAAAGCCTATTCCCAGAGTGCGGGGATCCTTCTGGACACATATCTGTCTCTCCAGCATGTTCTGTTTTTGTCACAAATGCAGTTCAGATCCCCGGATCTAGTGATTCTTTGGAGTCTACTTGGGGTAGAAAAATGCATATGTAAACACTTCCAAGCAAAGATCCTAAATCTTCTAGACTTTGTTGCATACTTGGGAGACATACATATATCCCTCCTTTATTTTTTTGTGAATTGCTTATCCAGTCTCAATTCCCAAGCCATTCTAACTTCATCTGATTGAGTCTTATAGTTATAATACAATATTTTATATGCTGTACTAATTATTCCTTTTTTAACAGCAGCTTCTTTTCTAGATTCTACTAAAAACTCTACCAGTGCTGGTCTTTTAATTAGGATCTCCCTATTTCTTTCTCTTTGCCTATAATCTGATCTCAATCCTTGATAGGGAAGACAATCTCTAGCCTGCAGTCCAAATAAATTCTTGGCCTCTTCCCATTCTATTACTTTCCCTCTCTAATTATTTGCTCTCAATACCTTGGTTATTTTGCCAGTTTTCTCCAATAAATTCCAGCCCCCTCATGCCTGTTGTCTGTATCCCTAATTGCAGTTATCCCTATCAGCAGAATCTCCTTTTGCCATTGCCATGTTGGCTTAGTTCTTAGAATACTTTCTGCTACTTTATAAATATAATATTCTGTATACTTATTGTTATTATCCTTAAGGATCTCTGTCCAAAATCCTGGTCTCTCATTGTTTCTTGAGCCCCCCCCCCATTTCATTATCATCTCTTTCCACTTTGAATTATAGATTTCTGCTTGCGCTGTATATAGGAGCCTTAACTGTGTAGCTCTGAAATACCCCTTCAAATTGGGTGATCCCAAACCGCCTTGTTCTATTGGAAGAATCAGCTTATCCCACTTGACTCTTTCCGTCTTCATCTTCCAGATAAAATTCTTCAGCTCTTATAGATTCATAGATTACTACTAGACTAACTGCCCTTGTGGGGCATTTTAAGCCTAGCCAATTACCCACTGTAAGAACCAAACCCTGCACCTTGTGTCTGTAAGGTAAACACCTTAACCATTATACCAACCTCCCACCCAACACTATCCATATCTACACAACAGAGCTTCCAGTTTCTCAGTTTTTGTATTATCTTTTATTTAGTCTCTTCCCTAATATCCTTAGCTACCACATCAGAATCCTTTTTAATGCATACTCCTAAGTACTTCATTCTTTCATGTCCCCATAAATATGGATATTGCTGAACCAATTTATGTGTAGGTACATAATTTGCAGCTATTGCCTTTGTTTTAGCTTTATTAATTTTGTATCCTGAAAAGATTTGAAACTGCCTCAAAATGTTTCAGAACACTGAAAAATCCTTTTCTAGTTTTATCAGGTATAAGATAATATAATCTGCAAATGGAACCATCTTTTCTTGACTACCATACCAATTATATCCTTGAATTTCTGTGTCCCTTATTTGCTTTGAATATGGTCCTAAATATAATGCAAATAATGGAGGGTAAAGAGGACAGCCCTGCCTGGTTCCACTCCTCAAACAGAAATTATCAGAGACATAGCCACCTACTTTACATTTTGCCTCAGATCCCTCATATTGTCTCCTAATCAACCTTATAATTTTACCAAGGAATGCAACTGCTTTCATTGCCCTGCTCATAAACTTTCAGCTTAATATGTCAAATGCTTTCTCTGCATCAAAACCAACCAACAGCAGTGGTATATTCTTACATTCTGCTTCTCTCTGGATCATCAGTGTTCTGTTTATGTTGTCATATTCTTGTCTAACCTCCACAAAATCACATTGAGCCATACTTAACTTTGTCATCACTTTGCCATTTGTTTAGCTATTATAGACATAGACACTTTATAATCATGGTTTAGGATTGAAATGGGCCTGTATAAAGCTGGATCTGATGGATCTTTACCCTCTTTAGGTATTACAGCTACCACTGCTTTCTTCCAGGAAGTTGGTGCTTCTCCTACTCTTAAAATACTGTTAAACAAAACCCTTGCCAGTAGCCCCTTAGTACCCCTAATCTACCATTATAATCTTTTTTGTACTTTTCTATCACTATCGTAGCTCCTCTTGCAATTAATATAAATACTTCTCTTTTCCTTTGTTCCAGGTATTCTACTGAATAAACATTCTGAAACTGAATTATCAAAATTGATTTGATTTGAGTTTTAAAACAGGAGCATGTTCATTTTTTCCAGATGTGTCTTCTGTAGCATTTTTGAGGTTTACACACACTTACTCTGTCAAGGAAGTTAATTTTTTGGATATAACTATTTTCAAAGATAACCAACGAGCATGTTTTATTCCTAAAATTTATAGGAAACCCTCCTTTTCCAACAGCTATTTGCATTTTTGTTGTTGTCACCCTTACCATTGTAAGAAAAATATCTTTAAGGAGCAACTGGTGAGAGCTGCCAGGATGTGTTCTGAATACAATCTCTTCTTGGCAGAAGTTGACCAAATATTTAAGATGTTTTTGGACAGTTATTATTGTTTAGATATTTTAAATACTATTCATAAAACTGTGGTAGAGGGTTGAGGTACCAAATATAAACCCCTACTGGGAGTTGCACAAGAAAGCTATAATAATATGAAGTCTCATTTTGATGTACAGGTTGGGCATGGTAGGAGTAATTTCACCAATTCCTTGGTTGTGACTTACAATATGAGCTCTAAGAAGGTCATGGATATTGTTTCCAATAATTGGAATATTTTAAAAATTTTAGGAGTAAACATTTTAAGAGTAGGGAACAGGTGGAGGAGACCCTGGAGAGGTGGAGATATGCTCTAGAGAGAAGAGGAATGAAGGTCAGCAGGACTCAGACAGAATATATCTGTGTGAATGAGAGGGAGGATAGAGGAATGGTGAGGATGCAGGGAGTAGAGGTGGCGAAGGTGGATGAGTTTAAATACAGTTCAGAGTAATGGTGAGTGTGGAAGAGAGGTGAAGAAGAGAGTACAGGCAGGATGGAGTGGGTGGAGAAGAGTGTCAGGAGTGATTTGTGACAGACGAGTACCAGTAAGAGTGAAAGGGAAGGCCTACAAGAGGGTAGTGAGACCAGCTATGTTATATGGGTTGGAGACAATGGCAGTGACAAAAAGGCAGGAGTCAGAGCTGGACGTGGCAGAGTTAAAGATGTTAAGATTTGCACTGGGTGTGACGAGGGTGGACAGGTTTAGGAATAAGTATATTAGAGGGTCAGCCCAGGTTGGAAGGTTTGGAGACAAAGCCAGAGAGGCAAGATTACCTTGGTTTGGACATGTGCTGAAGAGGGATGCAGAGTATATTGGGAAAAAGATGCTAAGGATGAATCTGCAAGGTAACAGGAAAAGAGGAAGGCCTAAGATAAGGTTTATGGATATGGTGAGAGAGGACATGCAGGTGGTTGGTGTGACAGAGCAAGATGCAGAGGGCAGGAAGAAATGGAAACAAATGAGCCGCTGTGGCGACCCCTAATGGGAGCAGCCAAAAAAGAAGAAGGAATATTTTAAAAATTAGTGAAGAAGTATATAAAAAAATTAGGTGAGAAACCCAATTTTGTTAACAAAACCAGAACAATTGAAAAAACCTTCTCGAACATCCTATTATCCATACAACTGTTGGCAAGGGTGGCACCCGTAAATGTAGGACATGTAGTCAATGTCCCCACATTTTACAAAATGAGGAGAGTGTTTTGATAAGTTGCTATACAAAGTTGTTTTAGCGTTTAGAAATTGTGTCAGTTTGGAGTGATATGCACTGCAATTTGTAAAGGTTGTTTGAAGTTGTATGTTGGGAAAATCGACAGGCAGTTTAGAAAAAGAATATATGAGCATTTATATATGATTTCAAAATGTAATGGAAATAATGCTGTTTATAAGCACAAATTAGAATGTGGAAAATCCAGGAATCCAGGTTTTTATTTGGTTTACTTGAATTAGTCTCCCGTGATTTAAGAGGTGGTTCCAAGGAAACCATACTATTGTACCAGGAACTGGTGTAGCACCTCAAGTTGGGTGCTTCCCAGGGCCTTGGTCTCAATGCTCAGTTATCTGCTGTTCCTGTTTTAAATCTCAGATCAAATCAGTTTTGATAATTGTGTTCAGTTGTTCTGGCTATTTGAGACTTATTTATGTATGTATCATTTTATTTATTTTATGTGCATTTTTCAGTTAAAGTTTTATCTTCATTAATGTTTTTATGATTGTATAAGTGTACTATGTGTTCCTTATTGGGGCTGTAAACTAATGATTTTACTTGGAATGTAGTTCTGATGTTTTGAATTTAAGGTGCAAAAGAGCTTAGCTAATGTCTTTTACTATTACTGGAATATTTTGAACAATAAACTCCATTTTTTAGAATTGGTCTACTAGTTTTTCTTCTTTTGGTTTGGGAGAAGTACTCAGGAAGAATACTATGTGCGCTGTTTTTGCTGATTTTTACAAGTTTTATATTCTGGCTGCACGTTCACATGCTTGGATGGTATTTTTTCTTAGTTCTCCTGTAGCATAGCTATTTGCAGTCTACATTTTCTAATACAGTTCACTATTCTTTCATTTTTGTATGTATCTGTGAGACCATTTATATTTAGAGATAATATAGAAAGCTCCATTATGTTAAAAAGTTATTATTCTCACCTTTTATGTGTAACAGCTTTTTTGTTAAGTATTTAGTTCCAGCTATTGTGTTACACGCATACACTAATGTTTGGCAGGTTGATCTTTTATACAATTGTTACTTGTCATATCCATTTGAGCGTATGTCATATCTTACAAAACTTTTTGTTTTATTGAAAGCCCTCAGATAAAAAAACAAATATACCCCCAAATACATGTCTAGAACCTATTAACTTAATACTAGCACACAAAACTATGTACATAATCAAATATTGAAGTTTTACCCTCCTAATAGGAACAATTGCCCCAAACTGACAGCCACACTCATAGACATGAGTTAACCTAAAAGCACTGTTATCCATGCTAAGGCACACGATACAGCCTGTGCTTCTACTAAATGCTGTCTAGTTTTGTCTTATCTTTATTGCTCTCCCAGATTGGGAATACTCTTGAATGCTTTTAGAAAACAATCTCCTAGCCATTGAAAGAAAGCCATTGAACGAAAGAAGTATTCTGTTTTTATTGCTCTTTTTCAGATTGTCTCTGTGGAGACATGAGAACCAGCTACAGGGTTGAATCTACTCACATTCATTTATTTGATGGACAAAAAATTTATTATATTCAATCTTCTTTTTTATTTATTTGCTTTCTCTTAAAACGTGTTAATTTATCAAGCCAAAAGCCTTAAGCCCATCATTACCCTGTGCAAGAATGAGAATAAGCACATCAATTTTTCTTGTATCATGCTTTTTTGACCGGACATTTCTTTTTTTTACATTGCTGTGTTTACATTTCTTAAAACTGAAGAAGGAGAGAGAGAGAGAGAGAGAGGGAGAAGGAGAGGGAGAGGGAGGGAGAGAGAGAGAGAGAGGGAGAGAGAGAGAGAGAGAGAGAGAGAAAAAAACAGGGGCACCTGTTTACTGTAGTATTCCCATTACACTTGAAAATAACTGAGATAACTTTACTTTATAGCATGCAGATTATATCATGACTATAAAAATACTACTGTTATAAACAAAATTTTGTTTTACTTACAGTTAACTCTGTCCCTCCTCTTCCCATCTCCTAAGTGTTCCTCTAAGCATTAATGACATGAAGTAGGGCATATGCGTTGGTGTCCCCTACAAGTTTGACAAAGTCAAATAAGTCAAATAATTCCAGATTTTCTTGTTTTGTCATGTTTCACAAATATAATTAATGTTTTTTAATCCCACATTTATTTGTCAATGTCCAAGTTGCTGGTTTTATTCCTGTTTATTCCCATCTTCCAAATCCAGTCTCTGCTTCATTTCCAGTGTACTCTTGGTTCTTCTAGTCTCCTTCTGTTTTACAGCTCACTTTTTGGTGGACAAACTTTTATATTTCCTCCTTAGCATGTTCTGCATCAAAAAATTATTTTGTTCCTCCAGGAAAGAATATTCTGAAGATAGCTGGATACAGCAGTTTGAATGTCACGCCTGCTTCTCGACATTCCCTGATCAGTGGAATAAATTTACTCCTCTTCTGCCTGATGTACAGTGAGCAATCATTTCTCACAAACACTCTACTGTCTCCCACTTTTAGTACTTTGTCCTTCTGCCACAGTTTTGTCAGAATCAAGTCTTCCTGTTGGTAGTATTGCATCTTTACTAGTAAAGGTCTAGGTTGCTTTCTTATGACCAGGTTTGGAGCATACACACAATGTGCCCTTTCATTTAACAATTCCTGATGTGGAATACCAGTCCAGTTGCTTATTTGTGATTTCATAAAAGTAACAAAATCTGGTCCTTCCAGTTTATCTGGTAAGTATCTCAGGTTTCCCTAAGTGTTCTCTCCTTGAATTCTATTATGTTTTGAAATATCTCTTCTTGAGTTTCATAGCAAGCCTTTTCTTCATTTCAGCCTCTGATTTTTGCAGTTTTATCACATCATTTGAATATCTGTTTAAAGCTTCTTCCATTTTTGCAGCCTTTTATTATCTGAATTGATATACTCCATCAGTGTTTTGTTTATTTTAATCAGCTGTGAATACATTTGACTTTTTTCCTGTGGGTTACTGGAATCATGTCTTACACCAAAGCTGGAGCTTGCACTGTTTTTTTTGCTGAACAGCTGCAGAATTCTTCCCAGTCAGCATTTTTACTCACTTTTTGTGATTGATTTTCTTTCAGGTTTTCTGAATTTCTTTTTTGGTGGCAACCAGGCAGTGAACTTACTAGCCGGTTACTGAAATTTCCCTCAAAATACGAGTTTACTGACTGCCTCTTCTAGGTTTCTTTTTTCATACTGGGAGAGCTGAAATAAGCTGTTACTCAATGTGCATCCAACTTGGAAGTCCTTCCCATGTATCTTCTTATCACTTATCTGAGCTACGCTTTAGTTCAGAAAGAAGGACAAATAAAGGAAGGATTGTATCTTATTCTGTCAGTGCCACATCACTGGTAACAAGGAATGCCTACACATGAAGTTAGACTGGGAATAGTTGCTACCTTTGAGAGAGCACCTATGTCCTCCTGTTTGTTTGAATTTCCAAGGGGCATTAGGTCTTCTCTGGAGTATTCTTTTAGCACGTATTTGTAATTTTTATATTGCTTGCATCTTGTGTTTACATTGATCCTTTAAGTCTTAAGCTATTTAATGGCATGACTTGTGTTGAGAATAAAACATTTGAGTATTAACATAAACTACAAATTAATTGGGACTTAAGATAAGCCTCAAGGTTTTCCAGTAATCATTCATGTTTAATATAAAGGTTCTGTGGAGAGGAGGAAGGACACCAGCGGGTTAAAAAAGTTGTTATTGATGTCCTTACACTACTGAGAAACACTTGTCTGCTGAACTGACTACTGTCTTTCATACAGTTATCATTGGGCCATAGGAATGCATCATGGCTTCAAGTGGTGGGACCTGTCTATGAAAATAGAGATTGGCCTGGGCCTACTAGATATATGAAAAAATGTAATGCTGTGTAAGATGTTAATGGCTTAATAAGAATGCAATACTGTGTTTATGGAGCACATAACTACAGCATACTTAACTACTGATTTAATTCTTATTCCTGAAAGGCTGTAGGCAGAACTGATGTGTCTGTTCTTTATACTTCACAAAAGCAAGCATTTTAATTATTCAGCACTGAGTTTTCTATGTAATGAGCAGTATTTTATTTATTTTACATTTGTTGACCAAGCTAGTTCAACTGGATATATGTCCATTTTCAGTAGAGTCCTGGGGAGAGAAGCTCCACAAAAAGAATAATAACAGCATCTTCAGGTACAGTAATTATACAGACTAGAATACAATTGTTATATAGCAGCATAGCAAAGTTATAATGTAACATATTTTTAAAAGACAGAGTCAGAAAAACAAATATTGGTATATATTAGGTGGAAACAAGTTCATACAGTCAAGAAGTTTATTATAGAAGTACATAGTCTGTAGTGGTTCCTATGAAAGAGTAAGTTTTTACAGACTTTAATTAGCTTAACAGGTCCTACGCTCTAAGGTTGAAGAAAGAGTTTGACATAAAATAGCAATAGTGAGATAAGTATACAGTAGACCTAGCTGGAGGGGATTATTAGTCTTGGTAACTACATGGGCATAGCCAGTGGATTTTGAGGTCATAGCCGGAGGGGATTATTAGTCTGGGTAACTACATGGACATAGCCAGTGGATTGTGACATGTTCTTTAAGTTGCTTTTTGAAAAGTAGAATAGAAGAAAGGGATGAGAGTTCACTGGGAAGCAGATTCCAGGTTTTACCCACGGTGTTGGAGAACAGTGAATCCCCAGCCTTATTTTTGGATTTAAGTGTGGTTACTAGTACTTTATTTGCTGAGCGAAGGGTTGTAAGATTGTTATAGGGGGTGAGAAGGCTAGTAAGTATTGGAGTATTACTGGGATGATAAAAGATCATGTGAGCAATAATAAGTTGGTGAAATAGAAGTTGATTATGTAGTTCCAGCCATCCTAGTTGCTTTAGGTTTTGACAGGGTAGGTTCTAAATGAGGAAACAGGAGCAAATCTTGCAATGTTATTGTAGGAGGTTGCCAGTTTGTTGAGGTTGTTTTTTGATAGATTGGTATAGATGGGTGAGGCATAGACAAGGGTAGAGATAAGATGGGTATGGGCAATAGTAGTTCTAGCTATTGGTGTAAGGAAGGATTTAATCCTGTAGAGGGAGCCTGGTTTTCTATTAACTGATTTTATAGTAGTGTTGATGTGTGCATCAAAGTTAAGATTGTGGTCTATTGTTGCAAAGAAGAGTTTGGTGGTTGGGTCTGGCGATATGACAGTGCCATTACTGGATATAACTGTAAAGTCTATTGGGGAGGACTTTTGTGTGGGGGTGAAGAGCAGGTGAAGAGGGGTATTCACAGGTACATTTTGGTATTTGTGAATTGACAAGAAAACACTCAAAAAGTAATGTAAACTGACAAGGACAGTGATGGAACATTTCATAGAAAGTATCAGTGACTTGAAAACAAACATAAGATAATGTGTTCTGTTGAGTAAAACATTGATTGCTAAGGAAATATCTGTAAAATGGCAGAAAAGTCAGAAAATGTAATCCCACTTCCAGTTTTGAGAAATTGCATATTGTATGATATAAAGACACAATCAAGATCATTTGTTCAACAGAATGTTATCTACTAAAGTGAGAAGAGGACACAAAAATACTCTATATATAAACACAGGTTTGGGAAAAACAGGAAGTAGGCAAGAGGAGATAAGGACATTCAACCAAGAGATTGATGGATTGCTTGAAAGAAGATTGTGAGACTTAGGCATGACTGATGAAGAACGTAGGAAAGTGGCAGTGAGTTGAGAGAAGTAGTGAAGTTGAATGACACCCTGACAAGATTCTTTATATAAACATGGGAAAAGTGGAATGATGATATTGATGATGATCTAGATAGATAGGTCTTTGCAAATGAATGAGCTATTCATCTCATGCAACAAAATAAAAAGAATTTTGTTATGACTGTTTTTAGTTATTAAGCCTGTAAAATCGATTTATTGCAGCTATCCCTTAGCTGCAATTTGTTAGCTAGGTACTTATCCAGTGAAAATTCCCTCTGCCCTTACTTTAGTAGCAGGGGTGCACTTGAAGTTATACTGTAGTAATAGGGATAGTGGGGTAGTTCCTACCTCCATGGGAGGTACAAATAATTAATTTTCTGATTTTTTAAAAATTTTTATCTGGTTTTGTCAGTTTGGATGTTAGTCAGATATATTGTTTTTTCAGTGGCTTGGTCTGGGTCCAATCCATTTAAAGAGACACTTTGATTATGTATTAGACATCTGCAAATAAATGGTGATTATTTGTTTATCCATCCATTTTCTAACCAAATTGTCGTGGTGAAGGTCACTGTGGTAGCAAGCTAAGTAGGGCAGGATGGATTTTCTTATACCCAACAACAGTTTCCAGTTCATCCTTTGGGATACCCAGGTATTTCCAGGCAATCTGAGAGATAGAATCCCTCCAACATCCTGAGAATACTGTTCTCATGAAGTACCTAAACAGCCTGATATACAGCCTTGTACCTATCAAGGTAACTAAACAATCTTAGGTGACTGTTTTCACCACAGAGAATTAATGGCTCTACTCTGGGATATTGCTGCAGTGCTGTGTTCCCCACTTTATTATGGAGAGTGAACATAGTTACTCTGCTAAGGAACCTCATTTTTGTCTCTTCTATTCATGAGCTCATGTTATGACCATAAGTGAAGACAGGGGCATTTATTGATCTGTAACTTGAGAGCTTCATTCTGTGACTCCATTTTTGCTACTTCACCACAATATAGTGCATACTTACAGTACTGTTACTGTTGCATTTGTCCACTGGTCAGTCTCCTCATCTACCTTGATTTATGAGCAAGACCCCAAGATAGTTAAACTCCTCCACCTGAAATAGATGCCTTCCCTCAAGTGCAGAACACAATCTTCTCTTTTCTGAGGGAGAACTATCATGTCTGAATAGTAGGTGCCGATTATCCTCCCAGTCATGTCACATTCGGCTGTGAATGGTTCCAGGTTGTATTGGACAAAGCAGTCATTTATGGCAAGGAGAACATCATCATCTTCAGATACCAAAGATAAAACCCACATATCTCCAGAACAGATACTGTCCAGACCTTAGATGTGCCTTGATATCAGATCCATAATGCCACTCAAGAACAATTGACTTCATATCCCAAAAAATCAGAAATGAAATATGAAATGTGTAAGTAACTTAAGTTATGCAACTATAAAAGCCTGCAACACAAAACATCGTACAAAAGTAAAAAAAAAAAAAAAAAATTGGAGGGATCTTCTGACCTACCCCCCCCATGTTCTAATATTTGTTTATACCATTTCCAAAGTTGTTGCATTTTGAGGTATGGGAACTTTAAAAAAATATTTATTTTTTTCCTGCCCTTGTCTGTGTTGCAAAACCTTGGAGAGCATACATTAGGTTAAACCTTATTCTTTAAATACAGGGACAAAATGGCATATAGCAGAAGTCATGGGACCCTGTCATATTTTATCAGTTCCTGCAAGACATTTGAAGGACACATCTGTTGTTTTTGCATAAACACATAACTACTCAGAACTCTATCGTTTTTATAGTATGTGAGTTTTGTTTGATAGGATACCACCTAGGAATTTTAAAGTTCAATTGGGAGACTTCAAGACTCACTTAAGGAATAAGAGTAATGCACAGCTGATTGTTATTTGGAGGAATGGCTTTCCTGATGGCAGCCTGAGTGGTTAATTGCTTTAAGAAATATCTGCTTGTCACAGATTCTCCATAACAAACTCCTGCTTGAAATCAAAGATGCTTATAAGAGTTCTAGTACTACAGCAGCTTGGTACAAAGGTAATTGATCAAGTTTATAGTTATGTCATCAGACTTGAGGCCATGTAGTCTGGACAGTTCTGAACACCTGGTTCAGTAGAGGTGCTAAACTCTCAGTTTTTTTCACTGTTTGGCGGACAGTTGTGTTAGATAGCTGGGTGGTAGTTGTATAGACCCGGAAAACTCAAAGTGTGCAATAAGAGTGTCCTAGAAAAACATAGCTGATGCTTCTGTGTAACAAGTGTTTCAACTTCAGCAGCTAAAAGAAATTCACCTGCATACCTGCGCAGGTCAGAGATGTAGAGTCTAAACAGGCCCTCTTCAAGGCCTCAGCAGTTGAGGAAGTAGGAAGAAGCCATGGCTATAAAGTGGTTGCTACTTGTCAGTTGCTGGTAAACACTAGTGGTGATGAAGTCATCAAGTTGAAGAAAGAAGCATTCCATGCAATGCAAGTGGGGAGTCTTTAGATTCAGCTGTTAGGTACTGACAAATTTGAAAGGCAGCAAAAGTTGCCAAAATGGCAGTCCACTTGTTAAAGAGGTTTGATGAAGCCATGGAGAAATGACTTTCAGATGGTCTTAAAAAGGTTCTGGCAAACCATATAGCATTTCTGGAGGGGGGGGGGGTGAAATATTGTCCAGGCCATTCTCATCAAGGGTATATGGTGATCTTGACTAGAGACATTGTTAAGAGGTGAAAGAAATCCTTTGAGGAATTCCTAAACGAGGTGGGCATGCCTTTTACTGAGGAGGTATTGCTGAAGCAAATGATAGATTTGGACCAAACTCTGAAGAGCAGGTCATTGCACAGACTAAACAGTTCTGCTTTGGTAAGACTGCAGGAGTAGATAAGATGTAAGCCTAAAATTGTTTTGGGTGCCATGATTAAGTTGCCTTTTTAGAACTGTGTGTAACTGAGACAGTGCCAGTGGATTGATATTTCCTTTCTCAAAAGATACAGAGAGCTTGATGCTGATTATAATTTCAAGGGTGGCAGAGGTGGAACAGTATATTGCATGAAAGTTGTGGAGTACTTCATACTCCACTTCAAGCATTGTACTATAATTTCTCAGTCTAAAAGAATGCAGTTTTTGATAATTATTTTGTGATTGAAAATTATTTCTTCACTGACATTTCAAAAACACAGTATTTATTCACGTTGACTTAAAAATGGTATGAGCTTACTTAAGGTAGTAAAAGTAAATTTAAAACAAGTGCTAACTTTAAGATTTATTTATTTAACATTTGTTGACTGGGAAAGTTTGACTAGGACAAAGCCTATTTTCAGTGAAGGACCAGGGAGAAACACTCCAGATGCATGTATTTGGAATGTGGGAGGAAACCAGAGCACCCAGAGGAAACCCACACAAATGCAAGGAGGACATGCAGACTCTGCACAGAAGGCACCCCAGCCAAGAATCAAACTGGAGAATCTCTTGCTGCGAGATGTCAACATTAACTGCTGCACCACTGCACCACCTAAATAATTAAAGTCAAGAGAATAGGAGAGTAAAACTGCTCACTTCTGGTATATAAATTAAGTAAAAAAAGGTAGAATTAAAGTCATGAACATGAACAAATGGTAAAAATAAGGAAATTAATTACAGAAATTTATAACGACAAAACATTTTATCAAAATATGTTTTAAAAGTAAGGATAGACATTTTTGTCTATGCCAGTGGGGTAAATGGAAGAATCTAGAGTATGACCTAGCCAAGTAAACATGTAACTAACAGATGTAACACAGGAATTACTCCAATTTTCTTTCTAAAAGCCTTTTTTGTGGTAAGAAAGCATAATGGTAGTAGAAGTTAAAGCCAGGAGGAAAACTAGGGAAGCTGTTTTAATTGTAGGCTAGAGTGCAGGATAGAGAGGTTAAAAGAAATACTGAGCAGTAAATCAGAAGAAACAGATGTTATTTGCCATAACATATGCGTTCACCTGTGATGATGTAAAAAGAAGAAACAAGTAAGTCTGGCCTCAGTGACTACAGAGATATAGAAAAAAATGAAACTTATCATTTATAGGTATATTGATAAAAACAAGCTGTTGGTTTTAAATTATAAATTTATGAGGAAATTCATAATGTGTATCCAAATGGTTAATTATAGTTATGTGACTATATCTGGGTTCCTACTTGCATACATTCCTTGGATATTAGCACAGCATGTGGTTTGACTGAGTCAAATGTGAAGGAGCACAACTTTACACAACAGGAGTTATTAATTTACAATTCTTATGTTTAACATGCACAGGTGGATGCGCATGTGTGCACCCACTCACACACTGGGTGCACTCATCCAATACTGGTGGTGAAGGGATAAATTAGGTTGTAAAACACAAGCACTGGAACCACCTTTTTGATTACAGTGCTTAAGGGGAAAAAGGGGTTGGGAGGGTGGCCTAATGGTTAAGGTGTTTGCCTTACAAACACAAGGTACAGGGTTTAAGTCTCAAAAGGGATAATTAACTAGGCTTAAAATGGCTCACAAGGGCAGTTAGCCTAGTACTAATCTATGAACCTATGAACCTAAAACCCATTTCTGCCTTCACAACACATGAGAAAAGGGAAGATATTTAACTTTTGCCAAAGCCCAAGTACTTCACTTTTATCATTTGTGTTGCACTCACACTTGATTATATAACTTAATAAGGTTTGAGAAAGACTTGTCACATCTATCACATTTACCATTTTTTTCAACTTTTGACAATTTGCAGTCTTGTGGTCAAAGCTCTGCATCTTTTGCAAGAATTGTAGCCCTGATTCCATTCATGAAATAAATGTGGTATATGTAAAGTAAATCCATTATGGAAGGCAGGTTGTCCTGTGACAATTGCTTCAGTGATAGGCCTCTTCCAATGGGGTTCATTAACCTCAGAGTTTATTCAGATGATGACTAAAGTGCAGCGAGCATAGCCCCCTAAGACCTAGAGTATGTATGGTGGTATAGTCTCTCACATGGGTAAGGTGTGGGTTTGCCCCTACACAAGAAAATGCTTTAATCAAAAGTGGACTCAGACAATAGAAATGGCAGAGCTAAGTTCTAAGCCATCCTATCAAACCTGAAGAAAAGGTAAGTGAGTCAGCATCCTTGTTTGTTGATATACCTTATTACTGGTGATGTCTATCAGTATTTCTAGAGTACTTGGGTGTAGCACAGAAAGTACAGTTTTGTACCTACCATAAATGTAGATGTTCAAGTGCTAATACAGCTGCAGTAATCACAGATGGGTTCTCTGAATTCCAAAGTCTAGGTCGGGTATATAAGACACAGCCGACGCCATGTTCTTCAGTCTTTCTTGCCCCAGATGTCAGGTGCCCCCAGAAGGAAGGCAATACATAATTAATGTTTATATGTATATACAAGCAATGCAATATAATCCAAAATCAGTAGTTGCAAGCAAATAAACCATAGAAGGATAATCCAGTCAGGTTGTACATTTATGGTAGGTACAAAACTGTACTATGTTCATCGTGCATACAGCTGCAGTAAATGGGTAGAGTCCCAAAGCTATGCACAGGGTGGTAGGTACTAGGAGGAACTGGGTTGAGCCAGAATGCCCTGCAACACAGCAGTGGCAAAGCCTGCTCTAGTTCTGGAATATAAAGGCAGGTGGTAGTGTTTTGTGAAGGTATGTACAGAACTCCAAGTGGCTGCCTCCAAAATATCTTTGCTCTGAGGAAGGCTGTAGAGGTAGCTGTGGCCCTGGTGGAGTGTGATCTGATACCTGTAGGAACAGATTTCGTGGCCTATCCACTTTGAAATAGTCTGTTGAGCCCCTACAGCATAGGACACAAAGAGTTGTTCTGATTTCCTGAAGGACTTTGTTCTGTCCAAATGCCTATGGATGTCTAAAGAATGTAGCAGCCTTTCCGGTAGGAAGGTGTATGGCTTGATTTAAAGCTACCCTGGATACCACTTTAGGCATAAATGATGGGTTGGTATGAAGGAAACCCTGTCCTGATGGAAGATGAGAAAGGGCTGCCTGAAGTGATAGCCAGAAGGAAGGTTGTTTCAGGACAAATATTGCAAATCTGTTGAGGCAGCTGGTTCAAAGGAGGCAATGTTAATTTTTCTAGTATGTAATTAAGATCCCAGGCTGGTATTGGTTGTTTCCTTGGTGGTCTTATATTCTTAGCCCCTCTGAGGAACTGGTGAGAAAATAAAGGAGGATCCTTGTTGAATTCTGCAGAAATGATGGAAGAAAATGAAAGTCCACTGTTCAGCAGCTCAGCTAGATACTGTAATACCTGAGGCTAGTTCAGTTTTCTAGGGTCCTGGCCTTTTGCAATCAGTATCATCTTGGTCTGTCTGCTCTTGCTTGCACCTTGGGCAGAAGAGGCAGAGGTGGAACTGTCCATGCTGTCCAACTGAATGAATGGATAAAAAAGGTCGAACAAACTTTTTTTCCAATTGATGATTCTGTGGGAGGCAAAAGATCTATGTCTGGCCTCCCCGAACATCTGAAAATCTCTAGTACATAAATTATGGCCATTATCCCTTAAACATTCATATACTTTTGGTTGAGTTTGAATGATGCCATAATCTACTGGTGATCGGTTGGGGGGGGGGGGTTCTTAGTGAGGCCTAACATACTAACATATGTCCTATGGAGATAGTGTTTGATGGGCATGTCTTCTGCTTCTGTGATTTTGTCTTAATCAAACCTGTTCACCTTGAAGGCATTCATTTCAACGTCTACCAGTGATGTAAAATTCACTTTGCCATTTGGACATACATTCCCCAAGTCTTTTCCCCAGAAAGATGTGAGTAGGGTCTGCTTTGCCATTCCTCTTTCTCCAAAGCAAGTTCCTCCAATATACAGGTTGCTAATCAAACCTAGGTTCTCTGGGACATATCGCTATAGTCAGTGTTATGGTTTTATTCCTGTATGCTATACAGACGATAGCCACCTGGTCTAGGGACTGGCACTGCATGAAGGAAAATCTTGGAGGAGTCTAGATTCAGGCTTTTATTTGCAAACTGAGAGAGATTCTGAGGTTGGTCAGACAGAGAACAGCCTATTCCTGGAACCTCCTGAGCTCCTTCTCTTTGGAGGTTTATATCAAGGTATCTCGTAGGTAGGGATATAACTGAATATTCTTGATTTAGAATTAAGCAAATACTGCTGCTGTGCATTGGAGAGAGGTCAAATGACAGAAAAGAAAACTGGTTTTGGTTATTACTCATAGCTCTGATGAACTATCATTGGAGATTGTCTATTAAAATATGCAAGTAGGTGTCTTCATTTCCAGAGTCAACAATAGGGCATCCATTAGGAGAAAGGGAAGACATCCTGCTGTTTAATTATTCTGAATGTCTTGACACACAAGTACTTGTTTAATATGAACAGATCTAAGATAGGTTTCAAAGGTCCATCTTTTCTTGGTATTAAGAATTGTCTCTTCTTATACTCAGTCACTATATTCCTTCATAAAGCAGAACTTGCAATTATTACATCTGACCCTGGTATTGCAGGAGTTCTGCCACAAAGCCCTACACCTACAAGTTTACTGAGGCATTTGCCACTGTTTCTTAGCCTGCGGTCACTACATCTGACCCCGGTATTGCAGGAGCTCTGTCACAAAGCCCTAGACCTACAAGTTTACTGAGATGTTTGTCATTGTTTCATAGCCTGCAGTCAGTACATCTGACCCCAATATTGTAGACGCTCTGTCACAAAGCCCTACACCTACAAGTATACTGAGACATTTGTCATTGTTTCATAGCCTGTGGTCACTATATATTACCTAGATATTGCAGGAGTTCTGTCACAAAGCCCTAGACATACAAGTTTACTGAGACGTTTGTCATTGTTTCATAGCCTGTGATCACTACATCTGACCCTGATATTGCAGGAGCTCTGTTACAAAACTCTACACCTATAAGTTTACTGAGACTTTTGTCATTGTTTCATAGCTTGCAATCCCTACATCTGACCCAAATATTGCAGGAGTTCTGTCACAAAGCCTTACCCTACAAGTTTACTGAGACGTTTGTCATTGTTTCATAGCCTGTGGTCACTATATATTACCTAGATATTGCAGGAGTTCTGTCACAAAGCCCTAGACATACAAGTTTACTGAGACGTTTGTCATTGTTTCATAGCCTGTGATCACTACATCTGACCCTGATATTGCAGGAGCTCTGTTACAAAGCTCTACACCTATAAGTTTACTGAGACTTTTTTATTGTTTCATAGCCTGTGGTCACTATATATAACCTCAATATTGCAGGAGTTCTGTCACAAAGCCCTAGACCTATAAATTTACTGAAACTTTTGTGATTGTTTCATAGCATCTGACCCCAGTATTGCAGGAGCTCTGTCACAAAGACCTACACCTACAAGTTTACTGAGATTTTTGTTATTGTTTCATAGCCTGCAGTCACTACATCTGGCCCCAGTATTGCAGGATCTCTGTCACAAAGCCATACACCTACAAATTTACTGAGACTTTTGTCATTGTTTCATAACCTGCGGTCACTATATATGACCTCGATATTGCAGGAATTCTGTCACAAAGACGTATACCTACAAGTTTACTGAAACTTTTGTCATTGTTTCGTAGCCTGTGGTCACTACATCTGACCCTGATATTGCAGGAGCTCTGTTACAAAGCTCTACACCTACAAGTTTACTGAGACGTTTGTCACTGTTTCATAGCCTGCAGTCACTACATCTGACCCCAGTATTGCAGGAGTTCTGTCACAAAGCCCTACAAGTTTACTGAGACTTTGTCATTGTTTCATAGCCTGTGGTCATTGCATCTGACCCTGATCTTGCAGG
This sequence comes from Protopterus annectens, assembly GCF_019279795.1. Taxonomy (NCBI): domain Eukaryota; kingdom Metazoa; phylum Chordata; order Ceratodontiformes; family Protopteridae; genus Protopterus; species Protopterus annectens. The sequence continues at coordinate 982,483,456 of NC_056748.1, read as the reverse complement.
ACCTCTGTTACAAAGCCTTAAACCTACAAGTTTACTGAGACTTTTGTCATTGTTTCATAGCCTGCAATCACTACATTTGACCACAATATTACAGGAGCTCTGTCACAAAGACCTTCACCTCAAGTTTACTGAGACTTTTGCCATTGCTTCATAGCCTGTGGTCACTACATCTGACCTTGATATTGCAAGAGTTCTATTATGAATCCCTACACCTACAAGTTTACTGAGACATTTGTCACTGTGTCACAGACTGCGGTCACTACATCTGACCCCGGTATTGCAGGAGCTCTGTCACAAAGCCTTACACCTACAAGTTTACTGAGACATCTGTCACTGTTTCATAGCCTGCAGTCACTACATCTGATCCCGGTATTGCAGGACCTCTGTCACAAAGCCACACACCTACAAGTTTACTGAGACTTTTGTCATTGTTTCATAGACTGGGGTCACTACATCTGACCCCAATATTACAGGAGCTTTGTCACAAAGCCCTACACCTACAAGTTTACTGAGACATTTGTCACTGTTTCATAGTATGTGGTCACTACATTTGACCCCGTATTGCAGGAGCTCTGTCACAAAGCCATACACCTACAAGTTTACTGAGACTTTTGTCATTGTCTCATAGCCTGCAGACACTGCATCGGACCCCGATATTGCAGGAGCTCTGTCACAAAGCCCTACACCTACATAAATACATGCCTGCTCTGTAAAATAGTAGGTTACAATGTTGGCCACTTTCTCCTTCTGATTGACCAGTAGACTATACTGCATATGCCAGGTACTTAGTCTCAAGAAATGACAACAAACCTGTTTTACTTGCATCTGTTTGCTAATTGCTTTGTTCTGGCTATAAAGTGATAGGTCTCACTTATAAACTGACCTATAAATTGACCTAAAGGTAGGAAGAACAAAGCATGGACTGCCTGGCTAAAGAAAAAAAAATGATAGAAATCTTCAGTTATACAGACAACTCCATAATCAAACAAAAAGTCAAATATTGCATGATAAAAAACTATACTGTTACTACATTCGAGATAACCAGAAAAAAAACCTCAGAAATTCTGGTACTCTGTAATGTCATTTTTCAACCTAGGAAATAAAAATAATCCCAGTCCATACCCCAGTGCACCACCTCTTCAAACAGCCACTAAATTCAACACATACTTTATAGAGTCCATATCCAACCTAAAGGTAAACCCAAGTCATCCACCCCAACCCATTACTTCTGCTAATACCCTAATACTAACCTCTACATACCCCACACATTACATGCACACAACCAATCCCTCATTCATAACCATAAACCAAACCAATCCCAGCTTACTTTTCAGCTCATCTCTTTATCTCAAGTGAAAAAGTACTATAAAAACTGAAACCTTTCTCAACCTTAGCAGACATCCTCCCACTAGAATACCTAAAGCTTGCTGCAGAGGCAATAGCATTCCCTGTTAGCATCTTAATTAATAGATCCATAGCTAAATCACATGTCCCTAACCTATGAAAAAGATCATACATTATCCCTTTACATAAGGGAGGCAACTCTACTGACATCACAAACTTTCATCCTATTGCAATTTTGTCCCCCCCCCCTCTAAAATTCTAGAAAAATGTGTGCATCTACAACTTCTCCACCATCTTACACATAACAACCTACATTCCCACACTCAACATGGCTTTAGACCTGCACACAGTACCTCAACAGCCTTATTATCTTTCATGGATTCTGTCAACAAAGCCCATGACACTGGCAAACTAGGATCTGCAGTATTTCTAGATTTGTTAAAAGCATTTGACATGGTATCTCACCCAAATCACCCTAAAGAACTTTCCAGCATTGATCTAGCCTCCTCCTCCTTGCTTCAGTTGTTTTCTAGCTACCTAGCTGACAGGTAGAAAGCAGTAAAATGGCTGGGTCCTATCTCCCTATATCACCCCCTCCCCACAGGTATACTTCAAAGATTCTTTGCTGGCCTGTTACTATTTAATGTCTTCATCAATAACTTACATACATCCTCCTGTGAAGGGACTGTAATCCAATATGCAAATGACTCCACTGTCATCTGCATATCAGACACATTAACTCACCTGCAACACACAACACAACAACTTTCTGTTCCACAGAAACATGGATCTCCAATGTTGAACTCCTACTGAACCCAAAAAACAAAGCTCCTTCTCTTCACCCACAAACCCCATAACTCCAAAAAAGCAAACTTCAAGATCTTTTCAGACAACAATACTGATATTGAATTGGTTCAGCATACCAAACTACTAGGTGTCACAATTAATGATAATCTCATGTTTGACCTACACATACAATACAGTATAAAAAAAAACACCAAAAACTAGGCATGCTATAATAAAAACTTCCTCACAGCAGCTACCAAAATTACCCTGGCCAAAACCTACATCTTGCCCTCACTGTTATATGGGGCTCCAATTTTAACTAACTTACAGACTTCCCTAAGAAAAAAACTAGAAAGCTGCTATAACAAATTTGCCAAATTTGCCATAAATTTAACCCCTCTAACTCATCATTGTAAAGCCCTACATTCCCTAAGATGGCTTGAACTCCCCCTCCATCTCCAATACGTACAACTTACTACAGTATACAAAATCATCCACAGCCCACTAGCTTTTCCTGCTCTTAGCCCACTAACCAAGTTTCATATCCCAAATAAACATCTCAGATCTGAAGACAAACATCTTCTCAAAACTTATAAACCTAACAAATCCCTAGGCCTAAGCCTTTACTCCTCCTGGCAAAACTATGGAACTCCCTTCCTTTAACTATCAAAACTGCTACTAACCTGCACTCCTTCAAAGCATCTGTAAAAGAATACCTCAGCAAAGCTTGGATTTTGTCCTGTATGAGCCCAGGCTGAGGTACTCTTACACCATTTTCTACCTCTACTCTCTCTGCCCTACCACTAAGTTACCCTACCATCCCTTTCTCTATACATACTCCCCTGAGGTTACACTCATACCTTTTCCACATCTATTCCCACTATCCCCTTTATCACACCATACCATTCTCTACTCGTACTATCCTACACCTTCACCAGTATAATCTGTTACCATATTTCATGACCTCTAGAATATTAATAATCATTATGATAATCATCTGTTATGTAAATAATGCTATATCTTGCTATTATCAGGCTTTCCATATAATTTATGCTTGAACACTATGACTTTATTATGTCTGTTGAGTTTTTATTCTGACAAACTAATTTGTAGTTTTTCCAATTTTGTTCTTGAATGTTATGACTTTATTATGTCTGTTAAGTTCTCATTCTGACAAACTAATGAGTTGTTTTCATATTTGTGCTTGAATGTTATGACTTTATTATGTGTGTCTATTTTTCATTCTGTTAACCATATGTATCTGGAACTTTTCTCTCCGGGCCTCCATTGAAAATGGGTACCTCATGATCCAGTCGGACTTTCCTGATAAACAAATGCCAATTAAATGAGTAAATAAATAAGAATAGCCTTGAGCAGAAACCTTTGACTTCTTATGTATGGGAACCCTCTCTCTGGGTGCAGTGATAAGGAGTTGTTACAAGATAATGAAGGCTAGAGTGATCTGGTTGTAGGAGAGGCGTGGTAGTCTGAGGAAGGGAAGAAGCTGTCAGGCCTCTATTTTTCAACCTGTAGAATGTAATTTTCCTTACCTATTGCCCAGGATCAAGCCAAACCAGTTTTACAAGAAGAAGAGAATTCTTCTTATCTTGATATGAGAGGTAAAGAGAGTGTGAGAATGGAGAGGGCTTTTTGCCCATTGCCTTCATTGCAGTAGTCTTTTCGGGTTTATTTTTTTATATGTTCTTCCTTTTTATAAGTGGCAACATGTATCCATTTCCCTGCCCTTACAGTGTAGTCTTTCACTGCCTCTTCTGCCATCCAAGACTACTATTTTTCTGAATTGCTTTCTTTTGTTTATACTGCTTTGTCAAGAACTGATGTCATTAGAAGGCCATTGTTTTATGATGTAATTTAGGCTGTATCTAAAGTTGGAGAAGGGTAAAAAGTTGTTTAACAGAAACCATTGTTTTTCCAGTTTCTTCCAACATCTTAGAAGTATCTTGAGAAGTGCTCAATAACTGGTCAAACCTTTACACCTGCAGGAAGAACTTAAATTCATTTATTTACAATTTATTTATCGGGTAGATCAGGTGGTCCACTGAACCTTTTGAGTCATGATTCATGTACAGAAAACAAGAAGAAACATCGTTTGTACAAATGATGTACTAGTTATAATTACATTAAACATTTTTGTACAAATGACAGAAAGCATATGCTCAAGATACAGTTCAAGCACACAGTAATGGCATTGGTATGACATTAGGGTAAGACAGCATGCAACAGTACAGCAGAGAAATTTTAGTATTGTCTGTGAGTACAGCAGTAGAATTTCTGTAGAATTACAATGCAATAGTGTTGTTAGTGTCATGAATATGCATTATACACAAGATGTATTGAATAACAGTTAAACTAAAGAAGCACTATTTAAACAACTTCAGTGAAGTTGTTGTTTGTCTTTTCGGCTTTTCCTAGTTAGGGGTCGCCACAGCGGAACTCCAGTCCGCTAATGATTGGCAGTACATTTTTTATGGTGCCGAGTTGCCAGCCCAACGCCCAACCTTCAGCGAAGGCACGTCCATTCACGCATGTCTTTCAGAGGCCACTTAACCGTGGGGAGGACATGCAGACTCCACACAGAAGGCACTCCAGCTGTGAATCGAACAGTAGAACCTCTTGCTGTGAGGCAACAACATTACTGCTGTACCACCGCGGCTTAAACAACTTCAGTGAAGTAATAACCTAAATTACCTTCAGGCACTGTAGCCAGGCCTTTTAACAAAGATGTCTATAAACACTTCCCTGAAAAAGGTGCACAAAGCATCACATCCACATCTAATTGCATGCTGTTCCAAATTCAGATGAGTCTTTACTAGTGTAGCCTCTCTCTGTCTCCCTTTTAAGGTTTTGTTTTGAATATTCGTGTATATATTCTATCTGTTTAAAGCTATCCTCTTCATAATAGTTCATATTGGTCTGACAGTTAATAGCTTTCATTACAGTGGTATAAGAAGTATAAATATGTTGCAAAAATGTCTAGCACCCTGCATTTCCTGTCTCTGTGGAATGTGTTGAGCCCACATTCTAAGTTAGATCTCCTGGCTGCATCCAGCCAATAGGATTGTTATATAAATACTTGTCTTGGGTGTGGACAATAGTGATTCTAGTTGTAATTAGGTGCTTTCAAAAGCATCTTTAAAGCCTTTAATCCCAAGCAAAATGGCTGTGGGTCTGTGCTTCTCCATTCCCAGGAGTTTAAGATACCATTTTTGTGACTCAGACTTTTCTTTGGTTACCCTACCTGAAATATTCTGTAATGACATTCATGGTATTTCTTGAAGCAGAAGTCCATCTGAGGAAACCCTGAAGCAGGCATATTATTGTCATCTTATAATTGCCCAACAGAAAGTGCATCTGGTTTAAATAGGCCAGGTATTGCCTGACTTCCACCTTCAGTGGAGGGGTCTTTTTTCATCTTAACCTGTGTGACATCACTCAAGGTGAGATGTATGGAGGCATGGGTGGAGTGGGCCATTACCAGGCTCCCTCATATTCTTCAGTATATATATATATATATATATATATATATATATATATATATATATATACACACATGTATATATGGGTTTACTTCATTTAATTGAAAACACATTTCACTGAAACTCATTTTATTGAAAACTCATTTCACCAAAACTCAGCTGCTTAAGCCAAGTCACTGAATGCTCACTTCACTGAAAACTCATTTGACTGACACTCATTTGCTGAAAGGTATAGGTCCTGTTCCCCACTGTAGTGCAATCCTGGAATTAGTATATATATAGTATGGGGGGGACGTAGACCCCCACCTATTTTAAACCTTGTAAATCATAGACATGGATACTTACAAGTCGAATAAATAACTCTTTCCAGAAGACAATATATACCCAAACTATGTGGGGGGCTATGTCCCCCACACCCCCAGTGTGGGGTGGCTGTGCCCCCCCACACCCCCCCTTACTATATATGCTAACTCCAGGATTCAGAACTGATTCATTCAAACCTGCACCTCTATGTGCTGATAGTTTAAGAATTCTTTCCCTTCTGTGACATTAGTTATATCACCCAACCTAAAACTTTCATAAATGACTGCCATAAACTTAAACCAATGGTTAGTGCCTTTCTCTAGTATATGTTTAGCTAAGGCAGTATAACTATGGCCCTTATTGGCACAATAATAATGGTCTCTTATTCGTTCCTTAAGTCGCCTATTAGTTTTTTCTATATAAACTTTTGAGCAAGTCACAAACTGTGCTAAATAAATTAAGTTTTTAGTGTTACAATTAGCTTTAACTTTAAAAACATAATGATTACCATTGTCTGGTTGTATAAATGTATTTACAAAAAGTACATTTACCACAGCTAGAGGTACCAAAACTAGTTGTTCTAATACTAGGTTGCTCTAGTTTAATTGTGTTAGGGAAACAAAGCTTTCTTTTCAATGATTTTTTATTTTTATAAACAAAATTTGGGGCTGCTGTAACAAACACACATAGAATAGGGTCAGAAGATAAAATATGTCAATTTTTTTGTAATAATATTTTTTATATCTATGCTGTCAGTACTAAAAGTCATACAATAAGCTACATTGCTATAACTATTATTATGGGCAGTCTTTTTTATGTTTTCTTTACGTGAAAAAAAACGAGCGTCCACTACTTTGTTTGTCTAACTTGACCCTTTCACTTGCTTTACTAACATCAAAAGGTTTATAACCACGTTCTGTAAATTCCATACTAGTGGAACACATAGTTCTTTCAAATTCTTGTTCCTGGTCATGGAGCCTAGAAACTCTTAAAAACATTTGTAAGGAAATTATTTACAGTGCATGTTAACACCATTTGCTGGAGATTGTAAACAAACATACCAGGGAATGGACCATACCAGGCATTGTTGTCATTTAGATTCATAGTTTCAAAGATTCATACATTGTTACTAGGCTAACAACCTGGGGGACCTTTCTAAACCTAGCCAAGTTTTCCCGAAAAAATAATGACATCCTGTATGCAAACAGGACATTGGGAGCTAGGCATTTATAAGCTGCCAAGCTCAGTGTAAATTTCCTGTTCCTAACCACTGGTCTAGGTTGTGCTTAAATTGGATAACGGATGACGTCAGCTTCACATTGGTGGGACATCTGTTCCATAGGAGGAGCAGTCTCTGGGATACATGTCTGTCTCTCCAGCTTGTTCTGTTTAAGTCACAGACAAAATTCAGGTTCCTAGATCTTGTATTTCTGGTACTGTTTGACTTATGAATATGCAGGAGATTCATAAGTGTGGGGTTTGTGGATGCCTTGCAATTTAGGCATAGATCACCTCTCAACAATCTATGGGAAACTGAGTAGAGGGAAAGGGCTTTAAGGTGCTCTGTGAAAGGTAGGTTTGTTACACCTTGTATTCTTTTTTGTAAGGAACCTCTGAGGTTGCTCTAGTTGCTGCATATGCCTGGTCAGGTACATACTGAAGGGAGAATTGTACTCTATGATTGGTCTGATAAGGGCAGAGTACAGTGGGATAATGACATCTTTGGACCTATGTATCATGCCCTTACTTATAAGTTGACCAACATAAAAGGATTTCCTTGCCACTGTTACCATGTGGTGGTTGAAGGTAAAGCTACTGTCTAAGTGTGTACCCAGATCCCTGGTCACTGGGTTGACACTTCGGGTTGTATTACTAACGTCGTAATTAACCAGAATGGCTGCCTTTCCAAAGGAAACAGTTATGCATTTCTTAGCATTGAGTATAAGACCACACCTTTGACACCATTTGTTATTCAGAAATAAGCCTTCTTAAAGAATGCTAGTGTCTGCAGCAGAGTCGATGATAATTCTCAGCAAATCATCTGCAAACATAGTCAGCCATTAACTTTCAGTGTCTGGTTACACTTCAGAAAAATAGATGCCTAAAAGGAGCTGGCCCAGTACCGTGCCCTCAGGGACTCCCCTAGTGACTGGCCTCTTGATGGAGATGACCTCACCTATTTTGACCTCTAGGGTCCTATCAGTAAGCCAGTTGGCTATCCAGTGGGTGATAAAAGGGTTTATACCTAATTTAGTGAGCTTGTCTATAGTGTCTGAGTGAGGTATCATATCTAAAGCCTTGGCCAGGTTGAGGTAAGCTATGTGCACACTCTTGCACTCATCCATTGCTTTGGTGTCTCAAATTAGTCCAGCAGATTTAATAGGTATGACTTTCCTTTAACAAACCTGAACTGTGATGGGTCCAGGATTTGCAGGTTACCTATGTCCTTTTTTATCATGTCCATGATGATGCTCAGACCTATGCACCTTTAGTTACCCAGATTGTTGCCTGGACCTTCTTTGTGCAGGGGAATGACTGAAACCATCTTTCATTCCTTGGTTACAAAACCTGACTGTAGGCTTTGGACCAGAGAGGTTAAGTTTCATGCTATTTAGTAAGCATCCCAGGATGTTATTGGAGCCTGTTGGTGCAGTGTTTTTAGCCTTGGAAAGTGCATTGATGACCTGTTCCTTAGTAATGGCTGGGGGATTGTTGTATGCAGTATTTCCTTTTGACAATTAGGGTGGAGTGATCCTAAGGAAATTAACTGTTACCTTTTGTTTTACCAACACTGATGTGCAGTGATCATGGGGTTATAAAGGTTAAATTAGATAATTCTGCCAAACTGAAATCTAAATCATTGCACAGAAGATTAATAATAGACCACATGGAAGCAAAACATTTACTGTGTAAAACAAAAAGGAGTTTTGCTTTCATTGGAAAACGTGAAGAAAAAAATGTGAGAAGTTTTGAAATGGAAATTGTCTAAATGCAAAAAAAATCTAATAGAAAATCTGACTCTAGGCGTACAAGGTTTGGAAGATAGATTTCCATAAGAACAAGATACATAATATAAGAAATGAAAACTAGGTTGAATTATAATTTGGAAAACTGGAATAAACACACTGGGCAAACAAATTAACTATAGTTTTAGACAAGGCCAGAAAAAAAATGAGGAAAATTTATATAAGGATATTGTACATTATTGGAAACCATTTCATAAATACATAAAATATGTTAAAAGTAAAGACATACAAATTGATAAATTGTGTGTTGATTCTAAAATGTATTCTTAAACACAACAAATTATAGATAGTTACAAAATCTAATGCCACGCTGGTACGGCGGTAGCGTTGTTACCTCACAGCAAGAGGTTCTCCCGTTCGATTCTCGGCTGGGCTTGGGAGTGCCTTCTGTGTGGAGTCTGCATGTCCTCCCCGCGGTTGGGTAGCGTTCGAAAGACATGCGTGCGTAAATGGGTGTACCTTTGTTGAAGGTTGGGCGTCGAGCTGGCGTGTCATAAAAATCTACTGCCAATCATTAGTGGACCGGAGTTCCGCTGTGGCGACCCCTTACCAGGAAAAGGCGAAAGACAAACAACAACAATAAAATCTTATGCAAAATAGTTTGGCTGCACAAAGTGGGTGATAAATTATGCCAGTAGCATCAAGGCAACTTCAGATACTGAAAATAAATTTGATTATATTGAAAAAGAACTATGCAAACTGGGCACATCAAAGCACAGGCAGGAGACAGTATTAGTAATAATGACATGGGAACACTTCAACATGAACTTATTGTGCTATAATATATGTTATTCACAAGGTCATTTAAGTATGGGAAGATTTCTCAAGATTGGAGACATGAACTTGGTAACCCATCTTTAAGGAAAATTGGAATAGGGCAAGCTAAGAGTCTTATAGGCCCATATGTTTATGTTCTTGTTTTGGAAAACTAATGGAGAAGGTTATTTTTGGATATTGTCATATTTGGAAAGGTTGGGACTTGAAACCATATATTAGCATGCATAAGTTGAAAATAGATCTATAAACACCTGCAACATGATGTTCTATAATAATACAGTAGCTGAAAATGAAAAAATTATACTCTGATGTAAATTATTTCGACTTTAGTCTTTAATAGGGTCATATACAAAATACTGATAAATAAACTAGAATTACTAGGTATTGATTTAATCTTGATAAGATGGATAGCTGCATGGCTTATAATAGGACATGGAAGGTGTCGTGCTGCAATTGGATAGGTGAAATTCTAGGATATAGTCAGGTTGTCCCACAGGGCTCTGTCCTAGGCCCATACCTGTTTATCTGTATATAATGTGCAAGAGCCATTTTAAGCCTAACCAAGCTTACCTAAAATTTACCAAAATATGGCATGTCAAAACACAAACAATTTTACGGTAATGATATAGGTATGATATATAACATTCATAGGCTGCCCCTGTCCATTAAGGACATAGGTGTCAAACCAGGGGTAAATTTGCAATTTCCCATTTATTGGTCCAATTATGTTTGAATATGGTTAGGGAGGAGGTTTGCTTTACATGAATCAGAAGCCTGTTCCAGAGAAGGGCTAAACTTTGAGACAGAAACCTGTCTCTCCAACATGTCCTGGTTAATTTACAGACAAGGTATGGGTCCTTAGAATGGATATTTCTGATGCTGTTTGTTTTGTGGATGTGCAACAAGTCCATCAGTGTGTGATCAGGGGATGCCTTTTAGGCAGGCCAAAGATAGCTGTGCAGCAGTCTATAGAAGACTGAGTAGTGAAATAGGGCTTTGAGATGGTCCACATATGACATGTTGATTACTGTCTGTATTCTTTTTGCTAGGAACCTTTGTGGTCTCTAAAGCTGTTTTAAGTGCCTGGTCAGGTAAATACCAGAAGGTACATTGTACTCAGTGATTGCTCTGATGAGTACAGAGTAAAGTGGAACAATGATCTCCTTGTACCTGTTTGCCATGGTGGCCTTTCTTATAAGTTGTGCAAAGCAGAATGCTTTTCTCACCACAGTAGACATGTGGTGGTCAAACATCAGGTTTACACTCAACATGTGTTCCTAAATCCCTGACTACTGGGTCTATTTTTAGAGGTGTATTATCAGTGTGGCAATTTCCAGGGGTGGCCATCTTTCCAAAGGGTACTATTATGCATTTTTTTCACATTTAGTTTTAATCCATGGCTCTGGCACTAGTTGTTTATCTTTGTCATACCCTGTTGAAAGGTCTTTATGTATGTCTTTAGGTGATTCAGCGACCACATCTAGAGTGCAGTCATTTACAAGCTTGGTCAGCCAGAGACCCTTGACATTTTAACCTAAGAGAAATCGATGCCAGAAGTGAGAGGCCCTGTTACTGATCTCTGTGGGACTGTGCTAGTGAATGGCCTTTGTGTGGAGGTGGATTCCCCTATCCTAACTTCTTGTGTCCTATGAGTGAGCCAATTGACTATCCATCAAGGAAGCATATGGGTTTATGCCTAGCTTTGTAAGTTTATCTGAAATGCCCGACTGAGTTATTGTGTTGAATGCCTTGGCTAGGTCAAGGTAGGTGGTATGCACTGTTTTGCCCTCATCCATAGCTTTAATGACCTTCTCAAAGAAGTCCACCAGGTTAAGCAGGAATGTACTACATTTGACAAAACCAAACTGGGTAGGGTCCAGTGCCTGTAGATTTCCTATATCATTATTTATCAAATCTATGATAATTATTTTCATGGTCTTGATTAATTGCCTAGTCAGAGTTATGGGTCTGTCATTCCCCTGGTCTGTGGAAGGTTCTCCTTTGTGTAGTAGGATAACCATTACAGTTCTACATTAATATGGCACAAAGGCTGTCTGAAGTCTGCAGTTAAATAGAAATTCTAGTAGGCCTGACAGGCCATATTTCATACTATTCAGGAGGCACCCTGAGATATTATTAGGGCCCATCAACGCAGTGTTTTTGGCATTAGAGAGTACAATGAGGACTTGATCCTTATTGGTAGCTTGGTGGAGAAATGCTGGAGGGTATTTCCTGGGAGGTTAGTGGGCAGGGTAAAATAGGAGGTAAGATTTTCAGCCATTGGATTTGCTAGATCTTCTGTCTGTCTGTAGCCAGTTCCATTCAGTCATTAGTTTGAACATTATTGTGTGATGCCTTTAAGGTTGCTGACATAACTGAAGAAAGCCTTATGGTTATCCTTAATTTGGGAGGATAGTTTTAACTCAGATTTGGATTTGGTGGACTTGATCAGTCTCCTGAGGTGCTTGCTGAGATTAATGGGGGATTTTTTTTTACCTTGCTGGGCAATGCCCTTCTTGTTTTTAGACATGAGTTTCTTGTATTATGCAACTTATTTATACTGGGATTCCACCAAGGTGATTTGTTTTTGGAGGTTGTCCTATGTTTATTTTGGGTACAGCTGTCTCTATGCAGCCATTTACATGTTTGTACAGGGTTTTTGTCAACAGTTTCACATAGGCAGTTGTATTCGCAGGATTTGGCAGGCTTGGATTTTTTCTAGACTAGTATGAGCTAGTTTGCCTTGGAATATTTTTTTAAATGTTCTAGGGTTAGTTGAGGTCCAAGACTTAATATTTATTTCAAACGAGACAGATATCTGGTCCAACCATACCCATGAGTATAATACACTAGGTAGAGTGCATCATTCCCCCATGTTTGTGAGGACTGGGTCAAAGATACTTGCACCCCTGGTGGGCATGCATATTAGTTGTTCCAGGGTGTTTGTGTTAACAAAGTCCAGGAATCTTTGGTCCTGCATGTTTGAGGTTCTGTATGATTCTCAGTTAATGCTGGGGTAGTTAAAGTCACCCACGAATATTGTGCTGGGTTCATTGAAGTACGTGGTATGGGCTTCTTAAGTCATGGAAGGGGGGCCTATAGCTTGCAAGGATATAATATGGGACTTTGCTTATGAAAATTCAGATAAGGAGAGGCTCAGGTGTGTCATACTATTTGACCAGCACTGAAGTATATTCATGTTAGATGTAAATTGAGACTCCTCCACCCTTAGACCCTACTTGTGATCTAAATGTGTGGAAGGCATTATAAACTTGCACTGCTGATATGCTCTCTATGGTTCTAAACCAAGTATTGGTAACTACACGCCTATCTATATTCTCCAGGATGAGTAGAGTTTGAAGGGTGTAACGTTTCTTGTTCAGACTCCTGGAAATGAGCAGTAGCATCTTTAGGTTATTTTCAATTGGTTTAGCTATGTGAATAATTTAAGGATTATCAGGTTGGCACTGCTTAAAAAAGGTACTATGAGGTGGACATGGTTTTAGCCAATATTCAAAAAGCTGGGTGGGGGGCAGGTGCAGACTATCCCTAGCAGAGCAGCATAGTCTATTGACAATATTTTACCCCCTTGGAGTGATACCAAAAGCAAGACAGTTATTAAAGTCAGTTATTGGCCATGCCCGAACTATTTTTATGTATGTATGTCTGTAATGATAATGCAAAGTGAACATATCAGTAAAGGTACAAAATGAAGCCACAAATATATGTTCAAATGTAAGGTTTAGTGCATTACTCCTTATGGTGATGTTGATGTTTATATTAAATTCTCAGACTAAAGCTCTGCCCCTGGAGTCAGTATACAGGGTGTTTTAGAAATCAGGGCCAGTGAATTTGAAATAAAATACATTCTGCAAGCTGCCTGTATTCTGCCATGAGCAGGATAATGTTGAGTAACTCATTAGCAGAACTGCTACACCCCAGATAATTGTGATTGGTCCTAAAGCAATGCAAATCACAGTAAAGGACACAAAGTAGTAAGTGAAAAATAAATGCAGAGAGGGTAATTTGTGAATGAGCTGTAAAACCTGCAACATTTATTCATGAAAAGAAATTTGTCTGGGCAGAACACTAGAAGAACTCAAATACAACATCTGCTTATCATATGTGAAAGCTAAGTAGAGAGATGTGTTGGGACTATCTGTTATAGACAGCACAACACTGCATCTTTGTGCTACTGAAGGTTAAGATATGTTTCCTCTTTTGTAACTTCAGAAGGGAACAAATCCTTATGTGGATGAATATATGCATATATGCAAACATGCTGAAGCAATATAAAATGAAGTCAGATGTTTCTGTGTGGGCTACATGGGCTTTTAAGTGGAGCAGGTCTTGCTTGTGGCTTAATGCAGGTAAACCAGTTTACAAATATATAGCCCAGAGAATAGGATACTGAACAGTCGAGGCAGTAGGGATTTTGTTAAGGTATTTCAGGATTTTCCAACAATGTGGCATTTTGTGTCATTGACTACACTATTAATAGAAGATGTAGCTCTGCCAATATTAATCATTCCTGCACAGTGCTGTTACAGTTATCTAATAATACTTGTGCTCTTACAGGGTGAAGTACGGCGACAGTACTGGGATATTTTGGATAGCTGTCCTATTACTAGCATTGCCAAGTGCATCCTAAATTGAGTATATCCTAATAATAGTGCTGGGGACTGTGCACCTCTGGTTTACTTTACTAAGTATGTTTACTGTTCACCTTTCCTGATGGAATCCAGTCCACTACTTGCAGCCCTGGGGTGAACCTCTGGCAGTTGTGTTCCATGGTTAGTATGTAACCTCCTCTCCTGCAGGCAAAGAAATCCAAGGACAGGCAGAAAGAAAAGGAAAAAGAAAAAGACTTTGAGAGAGAAAAACAAAAGTACAAAGAGAAAGAAATGTCAAAGGAAAAGGAAAAATCGGACTCTGAGAAGTTGAGTAAGTGATCACCAGATCTGACACTTTTGTCCAGTTTGTATCCTAAGATATCGAACATTCAGAACCAACAGTTCCTTGTGTCCATCCATCTCCTACTACACTGTCCTGAATTTCCCCTGGATCTGCTATGTTCCAGGTTGCAATCACTAATCATTCAAAAGGTGGTACTTGAGACTACCTTTGGTGACGTCGGCAGCCTAGTCATCTGGAAGTCTAGCTGAACAAGATTATTTATTTATTTACATTTGTTGACCGGGAGAGTCCAACTGGACACAGGTCCATTTTCAGCGGAGGCCCGGGGAGAAAAGCTCCACATTATTATTTGCATTATACAGTTAAAAAAACATAGCATTTAAATATAGACATTAGTCCAGTTAAGGACGCAAGACAAGAAGAAAACAGATGTAAAACAGCTGTAGAGCATAGTACAATTTTAAAATATGGTGACATATACTAAACATGGTTAAAATGTAGTTGAGATTCATCAGTGAACAATTGATACAAACTGTTTTTGAGTTACATAACAGCCATTAGCAGTTGTTGCTACAAGAAGTAAATATTATGTGGTAGGTAGCTGGGAACATGAGTAGCCAAGCTTGCTAAGAGTAGGTTGTTGATAGGGGGCTGAGAGAGGTAGTGGGTGGGGGGAGTGAATGGTATTAGAGTGGGGGGTTGCAAGGGCATATCTGGCAAGTTTTGAACTGTGATTTTAGTAAAAATTTAAAGTGGGTGCAAGAAGTTACAGAGGTAATTGAGGATGGGAGGGAGTTCCAGAGTTTGGCTATAGTGCAGGAGAATAATGCTTCTCCAGCAGAGTTAATGGCTCTTGTGACCTGTAGGTTTTTGTGGCTGGATCTTAGTGGTCTCGTGGTTATGTAGGGTTAGAGTAGATTCTGGAGGGTTGGGACTTTTAGTGGTTGGTTTATTAGTCTGTGGGCGAGTGTGAGTTGGTACCATTGAAGGGGGTGGGGGAGCTCTAGCCAGCCCAGTTCTGCTAGTGAGAGAGAGTGGTGAGTATGGTAGGAAACCCCTGTGGCGAATTTGGCGGTTTTGTTGTAGTAGGTTTCGAGCTTATTTAGATCACATTGTCTAAGGTTAGTAAATATTGGAGAGGCATAGAGTAGGGTAGAGATAAGATGAGAATTTGCTACCGAAATTTTAGCTGCTTTGGTAAGTAGTTGCTGATTTCTATATAATGCTCCTAGTTTTTTGTGCACTTTTTTAATGGTCATGGAAATGTGAATTTCTACTCCTAGTAATTTGGTGTGTTCTGTAGGATGGATGGTGGTGTTGTCTTTTGCTGTGATGTTAAAGTGAGAGCTGTCTAGGGTAAGTTTGGTAGGTTGGAAGATTAGCAATTTTGTTTTGTTTGGATAGAGTATTAGTTGGTCATCGGATAACCAAGTTTCAATAGAAGAAAATGCTTCCTGTGTGACTTTTTGCAGTTCTGTTGGGAGTGGGCTGTGCAGATGATGGTTGAGTCATCTGCGTGTTGTATGAGTGTGCCATGTGTTGTGGCTGAGGCTAAATTATTGGTGAAAATAGAGAAGAGTAGGGGTCCCAGGATGGACCCTTGGGGAACTCCTATGGAGACTGGTAGTTGGGGGGATAGGTTGTCCTGCCAAACAAATGCTTGTTGGCGGTCTGATAGGTAACTCTGAAACCAGCTGATGACTGGTTGAGAGAAGGATAGGTTATTGAGAAGAGAGATGAGTTGTTTGTGTGGGACCATGTTGAAAGTTTTAGAGAGGTCTAGGAAGGTAGCTGAGGAGAGATAACCTGCATTTTTATTTTGTAGGATAGTGTTAGAGAAAGAGAGTAAGGCGGTGGTGGTGCTATGGTTAGGTCGGAAACCATGTTGTGTATTAGAGAGGAGGTTGTTATCAAGGAGGTGATCTGAGACTTGAGAATGAATGCATCTCTCTAGTATTTTGGAGAGTGCCGAGAGAATAGCTATGGGGCGGTAATTGGTTAAATCTGTGGAGGGGCCTCCTTTGTGTAGGGGAATTATGTGTGAGACTTTCCAAAGTGTGGGAACATAACTTTCTGACAGAGATCTGTTAATCAAGAGTGATATGCGGTAGGCTAGAGCGTCAGCTGCAAGTTGAATGTATTCACCTGGGAGGTTGTCTGCTGCCAATCTGGTGGTTTTAAGTTTAGTTAGTAGTTGTTTTATTTTGGAAGTAGGAACAGGAGAGAAAGAGAAGCTAGTTGGGAGATTGTTAGTTCTAGTTGATGGTGTGGGTTTATGGGGGGGGGGTTGTGTTGTCCAGCTAGTGATAGTACGGTTTGTGTGAAGTGATTGTTGAAAGAGGTAGCAATATTTTCGGAGGAGTAAGTTAAGTTAGGAGTGGGTGTACTTACTTTACCTGGGTGGAGGATAGAGTTTATTGAGGACCAGAATTGTTTGGGGTTATGTTGGGAGAAGGTAAGAGCAGACTGGTAGTATTGGATTTTGTCCTGTTTTATAAGCTTTTTGGTTCTATTGTGTAGTTTTAGGAATTTTTGCCTAGTAGAGGGGGGTTTGGTTTTGCACCAGTTGTCCCATGCTTTATCCCTGTTTTTCATTTCAGACTTCATGTTTTTTTGTAGCCATGGGGATTGTTGGGCTCTAGTTCAGGAATGTCTTATGGGGGCGTGGTAATTAAGGATGCTTAGGAATGTTTTATTAAAGTAGTCAACTGCGTCATCTAGTTTGAGTTATTTTAGAGGTTGCCAGTTACAGTCTTTTAGGGATGAACTGAATGAGAGAGGGTTGAAGTTAGTTTTTTTGCGTATTTGATGGTAGGTGATGGTTTACACGATGAGGAGAAAGTTCCTCAGAATGCAGATTCAGCTTGGGGTTCTCTTGGTACCATCTTCTGGGAGTGTACTGAGTGTCGGGCAATCTACCCCACTTCCTCTTTCCTATCTAGTCCCAGTCCATCTCTTGAACCCAGCAATCTCAGATCCGATATGTCCCAGAGCACCTTTGCTGGAGCTGATAGAGCACATGACTTCAACTCAAACAAGTTCTCTCCCTCTTTTGCAAATGATTTGTTTGGATCCAGAAAAGATTTGGAGCCAAAGCTTCAGCACCATGGGTCCAGGGGATGCATTGACACCGACGTTGTCAGAGCCGTCTCTTCCCCTTGGCACCTTGGCTCTCAATAGCTCAGAACCGAGATCAGTGTTGGTGTCAAGACCTCTTGGTTCTGAGGCTTTCTTTCTGTCTTGGGACAAGATGGTTCTGGCAGAAGCAGTAGAGTCTTCAGCCTTCAAGGCTTTTGAGTGGGTCCTTTCATGTTGAGGGAAAAGGTACATCCCTCCATTCAGTTCTCATCTTCATGTTAGACAAGGACAGTCAGTTCTAGAGGCTTCCCAGACTTCTTGCTACTTTAGCTTCCAGTCTGATTCAAAACCTTTGCCCCCCCCCCCCCCCCGAACCGGTTCACTGGAAACTGACATGCAAGCAGAAGCGCTTTTACTTTTTCCCCGAGTCTGTCATGGAAGACACAGGCCTGGATGAAAGTGAAGGGTC
Organism: Protopterus annectens; assembly: GCF_019279795.1. NCBI lineage: Eukaryota > Metazoa > Chordata > Ceratodontiformes > Protopteridae > Protopterus > Protopterus annectens. Next base: position 982,465,259 of record NC_056748.1, on the reverse strand, counting down.
CCCTAGATCCACTTCTGAAGACATCATCTTTAGCGAGATCCTTGAATTGATGAAACGGAGAGGAGGATGGTCCACTGATAATTCTTCTCCAGATGACTATGTGTTCTTGGAGGCCTTTGGATCCAGCTCATCTTCATCCTAGGTGGTACCTTCTGTTGACCCTCTGATTGATTTGATGGCTCAGCAAGCATGGAAGGACCCTGATGTGATGGAGCCCATTCTTAAGAAACCCAACAGGATTCTAGCATCACCAGCAGACTGGAAACACTGGAGCAAAGATCCACTGGCAGATGTGATGGTAGTAGCAGTGGCCACAAAGAAGGAACTATCTGAAGAAAGTTCCTTGATTTATCCCCTAACAGAGAATCTAGGGCTATGAATCACTTTGGGAATCACATGTACTCTTCAGTGACTTTTACCCTTTTGAGCGCTGAGTTACTTAGGCCATATCACCAGATTTCAGAGATACCTGACCAAGGAGATTTCCAAGTCTCTGTTGGGCAACCTGCCTGCAGATGTTCAGAAGACAGTCGACTTCCAGCTTTCTATCCCCCAGTCTGCTTCCAACTTAACTGTGCAACTGGTTTCTAATGCAGTTTATGGCAAGGCGAGAGCAGCTGGCACCAGCATTACCATTCATCAGCTTGCCTAGATGTGGCTACGTGACTTTGCAGGAAGCTTTAAGACGTCTTTTGTTAATCCACCTTCAATGATTCCACCTTATTTGGACCCAAAGTGTAAGAGACATTGACTGGGAGTCAACAGGATGGCAAGATTCTCTCTGCAATGGGAATCCACTTCTCAGCTCCCCAGAGATACTATTCTAGGAATCAGCAGGCTCGGAAGCAGATGTCATTCTGGAAATCATAAGTCTGTTATCAAGACATTCCTGGCACTAGACCTTCTCATGGCAGAGGTGGAGCTTACAGTAATGGATGTCACCCTAGAGGCAGAGGAGGACTGCATAACCAAGGCTTTTCTGGATCCTTTAATGAAAAGCCCTTTCAGTGCCCCTGAATGGTTGCCTGGCTGCAGCACTCTGGAGGCAGTTGGGCGGTGCTTGTCTCTGCACCCACAAGCCTGGCAAAACATAACTACAGATTCCTGGGTGCTAAACATACGTAGTTTCAAGAAGCTATTCCATGCCATTTTCCCTTCCTCCAGTCAAGAAGAAGAAACTTCCTAATGTTCCATCCAGTCAGTGGGAGCTCATAGCAGCAGAGATCTCCAATCTGCTAGAAAAAAAGTCATTCAGCCAGTCCCTGAAGACCAACTAGAATCTGGAGTCTACTCAAGGTACTTTTTAATACCCAGGAAAACAGGGGACCTCAGACCCATTCTGGATCTGATCCATTTAAATCAATATGTCAAACAAAATTCTGGATGGTCACATTTCAGTCCATTTTGCCTCTGCTGAGAAAGGATGATTGGATGTGCTCCATAGATCTCAAAGACGTTTACTACCATGTGAAGACAGACAACCATTCTAGGAGATTTCTCCTTTTCCAGATGGGAGCAAGCCATTAGCATTTTAGAATCCTAGGGTGTGGTCTCAAGAAATCCCCCTAGCGTGTTCACCAAGGTAATGGCATCAGTGGCTGTACGCCTTTGCATGCTAGAGAACTGTGATTTCCTGTACCTTGATGACTGGCTCCTGACTGCTACTTCCAGCAACCTATTGGCAACCATTGGGACCTTCCACTCCATTTGTTGCAAGACCTAGGCATCACGGTCAGTCTAACCAAAATTCATCTCATGCCGACAAAACAGATAAAATTCATCAGATGCCACTTGGACCCAAGGTTGCAGATTGCCCAACTTCCCAATTCCAGGGTACTCTCCCTGCTCTTTATGCCACTCAAGTTCTCTATCACTCCTCCCTGCTGGCAAGACTAATTCTTCACCTACTGGGTCTAATGGCTTCCACAGTCCTCATGGTTCCATTGGCCAGATTTTACATGAGAGTGCTTCATTGGACCCTAGTGGTGTGGTGGTCCCAATTTTACCATCCACTTCATGCCAAGTTTTGGCTCACTCAAATGTGTAGGCAACATATCTTGGAGAATAATCTCTCATCCAGTAATACAAGGACATTCATTCCTTACAGCCCCCCCCCCCCCCATGGCAGTAGTGAGGACAGATGCATCTCTTCTAGGCTGGGGGAGAGGCATTTCAAAAAGAAGACAGTCCAGGGCACTTGGTCACACATAGAGGTCAACCTTCACATCAGTTACTGGAGATGAGGGCAGTCCTCCTAGCTTTGCAGGGCTTTAAAGATGTCCTACTCAGGGGTGTGATATCAGTACAGACAGACAATATGTTGGTGGTTTGGTACGTCAACAAACAGGGAACGATTCACTATTATCCCTTGTGTCAAAAAACAATGGGAGCCTGAGAATAGGTGATGTCTTCTCAATGCTTTCTAATAGCAAGGCATATTCCAGGGTCATCCAGTTTGCTGGCAGACAAGTTGAGCATATCTGTCTTGATGCCTCACAGGTGGTCCTTTAATTCAACAGTGACAACTTTTATTTTCATTCACTGATCCAGTCTTGCTTTGACCTGTTCACATCCCACCTAAACAACAAATACAGCAGTTACTTTGTCCTGATCCTTCCTCAGAAACAGTCACTGAGGGATGCCTTAGTCCACTTTTGGATCCTAGATCTCCTCTATGCCTTTCCTACATTGCCTTTCATGAACAAGTTCATACGGAAAGCAAGAATATGCAAGGCCAAGGTGATCCTACATTGTTCCCCATCCTGTGGCCTCTACTAGGACATCCTCCATGGATGCTGGATCATTAGGTAGATCTTCTAACGCATCTGTCTGGACTGCATCCTTTGGATTAGAAAGCCATGAAATTAACTTCTTGGTTCCTCCAGTTCAGTTAGCCAGAGATGCCAGGCTTCACAAGTCAGTTGTTCGAATCACTTCAACATCCCAAAAACAGACCACTACTAAAATATACCATAGCAAATGGAAGGAATTCTCCATTTGGGCTATGGCAAGGGGTTTAGACCCCTTCTCTGCTCCCATTCATTCCATGTTAGAATTTCTGTCACAAGATTTCCACAGTGACTCCAGTTATTCAGTTATCAAAGTTCAAATGGCAGCTATCTCAAGTTTCCACATAGGTCAGAATGAACATCAGTTGATTTAAAATTCCTAACTTGGAAAACAATTTTATCTGGTGGCAGTTACTTCAGTCAAACAGATTTCAGAGTTGCAAGCACTTTCCTGCAAATCGTTTATTTGGTCTCTCACAAAGTCAGAGATTCCTTAAGGACTAATGCAGCTTTCCTTCATAAGGTAGCATCCAGAATTAATTTAAATCAGTCAATAAACCTACCAGTCTTTTTTTCCCAGATTTTTAAACAAAGGTGAATACATGCTACATATGCTGGATATTCATCTCCTGCTGAGATTATGTCTTCATAGGATCAAACCATTCAGAAAATCAGTCTAGCTGTTTGTGGCTTTCTCAAAATCCTTGTTTACAATAACACGGACCTGTCTTTACAATATAAACCTAAGGTTCATTCCACAAGGGCAGTGGCAAAGTCAACAAACTTTGCCAGTAAACTACCTATTGATATCCGTGCAGCAGTTACTTGGTCAGTGGTTCATACCTTTGTGTCTCATTATAAACTGGATGAACAATGTAAATTATGATCCTTCTTTGGTTCTACCATCCTCAGGAATGTCTTATCTTCATACAGCCTGGCTTGGGAATCTGTGCCATAGTTGAATTGGACAAAAATAGACAACACTGGAAAGAAAAGTATGCACTTAACATGATGATAGATCCAAATTGTCTGATTTTCATCCGGTTCAACCTTCCTTCTTCTTGCCCCCTTCTAAATTGTCACAAGTCAGCTTTTGATGACTGGGTTTTTGCTGGCATGCCATGTCTGTGATCAATTCTTACCTATATCCTTGCTTTAGTTTCTTAATAATCTTAATATTTCTTAAAAATTTGTTTAATATTTCTGGCCCGATGATCATATGTGAGAATATATCTGCAGCTAGTGTCCTTAGGTTTCTTTTTTACAACTTCATAAATGAAATTCATTAAGAAATATTGGCCAATGTTGTCTCAAGTCCCAGAGGTGAAAGAGGTTTATGAAGCAGGCCTACATTTAGCTACAAAAGAGATGCTACTTTAAAGAATAGACTTTGCTATAAAGAACAAATAAAATTGATAGGATCAATAATCGACAAAATAGGAACACTTATGTGCAATAACTGCACTTTCTGTAAGTACGTATACAAACAGAAAACATTTATACATCCTCTAACAGTTAATATATTTTATATACAGGCTTATAGAAATTGTGATAGCAAGGACATAGTATATATGTCTAAGTGTTGCAGATGCCCTGCTTTTTATGTAAGAAAAACTAACCAGAAAGTCAAAGAATCTGTTGTCACCTATCAGAAATCAAGAAGAAAACATCAAGTAATGCCCTTTATAGACATATATTAAATACAGACACAAGTCACACTTTTAAATTTTCAATTTTATATATAGTCCCAACATACATTAGAGGAGGGGATAAGAAGAATATGACTGAAAAGGAAGAAAGCAAATGGATTTTACATTTTAATGCTCAATGCTCACCGGGACTGAATGATATATTCAGCCTAAAACCAATTTTTAAAGAATTGTGAAACAAAATTAGTTAAACATAATATATACACAGATATTTTTCTTTGTGGAGTCTGCATGTCCTCCCCGTGGTCAAGTGACGTTTAAAGACATGCAGGTAGATGCGTGCGTGAATGAGGGTGCCTTCTTTGAATGTTGGGTGTCGGGGCTGACAACTTGGCACCGTAAAAATCCACTGCCAATCATTAGCGGACCGGAGTTCCGCTGTGGCGACCCCTAACCAGGAAAAGCCGAAAGACTTCCTCATATACACAGATATTTTTCTTGTTTTAAAATAATTTATTAAAGTTTTAGATGCTTTTAAAAGAATTTACATACTTAATGATTGATTTAATTTGTTTGCTATAAAAAGGCTTTCATTATATTTGTGTCTTGATGCCTGAAGAAGCAGTTTTTCTGTTTGCGAAAGCTTTACTTGCAATAAAGATTACAGTACAGCTGCTCATAGTTCCAGAGCTTTGTTTTTTTCTACTATTTTCAAAACTTCTCATGATAATTTCTCAAAACCAAACATGCAAGAATACATTAACAAATAAAACCAATTTATTTTAACTTAGAACACTGTGTGCTGTTTCTTTTTCAAACACATTCTACGGTACTTATGGTGCATACAAATGTGCGAAAAAAGAACTGTAGGATCTGGACATCAGATACAGCTGATGTAAACTCTGCAGCAAAGACATTATTCCATTGGCGTCCTGACTAGTATAAACTCAACTGGTGCATCTGATGGGTTTGATCCACATACCCTTATTTACGTCTTTTTACACTTGGAATAATTATTTAAAAGCTGCTAAGGCAACAGTCACAATGTATTGATTCACAGTATTAGCTAATCCTTACTTTGTCAGATATTCCACACATGGACTCACCTGAACAAGCTCCATTGTGAAGATTCATTTTCTGACTGAAGTCACATCTTGCTGCTGAAACAATTGACTGAATATTAGAAACTTGACAAATAAGGTTCAATGGATTTCAACAGAATATTTGGCTGTAGAGGCACAGTTTCATAATATTTATGTATGTCCCATCTGTTGTCATTATGATATCTTTGAAAAACTACTTCACAAACATTGTTCGCAGATAAACAGATTACACCTTAAATTCACTTTTATTGTTAGTTGATAAAGTCTTCTGGTATTTTGATATTTTCACATTGTGATGTATTAAGTCATATGTCAGCTGCACTAATAATTTACATAGCCATTTTCTTCATGGCAGTATATGAATCAACTGTTGACTTTTTATGGATCTTTCTAGAAATGTAATAGATGAACTCAGCTTCACATGAATAGGAACCCTGTTCCGTAAGAAGGGCAGCCTCTGGGACAGATATCTGTCTGTCCAGCATGTCCCATTTACGTCACAGACTAAATTCAGGTCCCTAGACCTTGTATTTTTGCTACTCTTTGACTTATGAATATGTAGGAGATTCATAAGTGTGGGGTTTGTGGATGCCTTGTAAGCCAGGCATAGATCACCCCTCAGCAATCTAAGAAGCGGGAAAAAGCTTTAAGGTGTTCTGCATAAGGCATGTTTGTTACACCTTGTATTCTTTTTGTAAAGAACCTCTGAGGCTGCTTTAGTTGCTGCATATGCCTGGTCAGGTACAAAACAGAGGGAGCATTGTACTCTATGATTGGTCTGATAAGGGTGGAGTAGTGGGATAGTGACCTCTTTGGACCTAGATGCCATGCCCTTTTCTTATAAGTTAAGCAACATAAAAGGATTTCCTCACCACTGTGGATACATAGTAGTCGAAGTTAAGACCATTGTCTATGTGCATACTTGGATCTCTGACCAATGGGTCGACTCTTAGGGGTGTATTATCAACACAGTAATTAGCTGGGATGGTTGACTTCCCAATGGGTAGACTTATGCATTTCTTAGCATTGAGTTTAAGACCATGTCTTTGGCACCATTTGTTAGTCAGAGATAGAACTTCTTGAAGAATGCTAGTGTCTGCAGGGGAGGCGATGATAACCATCAGCTTACAAGCATTTTCATAGAATTAGTCAGCCATAAACTTTCAGCATTTGCTTCCATTTCAGAGAAACAGATGCCAAAAACGAGTGGGCCCAGTACTGTGCCCTGGTGGACTCCACTACTGACTTGCCTCCTGGTGGAGGTGGTCTCACTTATTTTGACCTCCTTGGTCCTATCAGGAGCCATTTGGCTAGCCAGCAGGTGATAAAAGGGTTAATACCTAAATTAGTGAGCTTGTGTATAGTGTCTGAGTGGGGTATTGTATCAAAAGCCTTGGCCAGGTCCAGGTAAGCTGTTTGCATAGTCTTAACTTTTTCCAGTGCTTTGGTGACCCTCTCAAAGAAGTCCACCAGATTTAATAGAAATGACTTTCCTTTAACAAAGCCAAATTGTGATGTATCCAAAGTTTGCCAGTTAAGTATGTCCTCATTTATAATGTCCATGATGATTCTTTCCATGGCCTTACATATAAGGCTGGAAAGACTTACGGGCCTGTAGTTACCTGGAGCAGTGGTTGGATCTCCTTTGTGCAGGGGAATGACTGTAGCCATCTTCCATTCCTTGCTGACCAAACCTGACTGAAGGCTCCAGTTGAAAAATTATTCAAGTGGACCACAGAGGTCATGTTTCATGCTATTTATTAAACATCCTGGGATGTTATCGGGGCCCATCAATGCAATGTTTTTGACCTTGGAAAGTGAATTGATGACCTGTTCCCTAGTAATGGTTGGAGGGATTGATTTATGTGTTACTTCCTTTAAACTAATAGATGGAAATTGGGGGGGGGGGGGATTTGAGCTGAAACTGTAAGCCAAAAGGTTGGCAATAGCCTCCAGTTCAATGTGGCTGTTGTCATTTTCAAAAAGTTCTCTGCATTGTTGTGTATTTCCTCTGATGTTACAGACATAACTGTAGAAAGCTATGTGGTTGTTCTTTGCCTGTGAAGCTATTTTTTTCTTCAAGTTTAACCTTTGAAGTATTAATTAACCCTCTTAGCTGCCTATTTAGATTAGTCAGAGAACTTTTAATATGTATGGATTTGTTCCTCCTACTCTTGGCCAAGACTTTTTTTCTTTTGTTGTATAACCAATTGATATTGTGATTCCACCAGGGTGGCTTGTCTTTTGAGTTTGTCTTATCTTAATACGAATGGGTACAGCTTGCTCTGTACAGATAACAATATGGCTGTACAGAGATTTTGCAAATAGCTCAGTGTTTGCTATAGTGTTTACTAGATTTGGGGTGTTTGGAATTTAACCAAGGTGTTGCTTAGTAGAGAGAGGTTAGCCTTGGAATAGTTGCTAAAGGTTTTTGGTTTTGCTGGATCCCTGGATTTAATTTTTATTTCAAGTAATACTAAATTATGGTCAGATCTGATAAGCGAAGATGAGGAACACCCATCCCCCATGCTCGTGAGTACAAGGATAAGGATGTCTGTACCCCTGGTAGGAGAATAGACCAAGTGTTCCAGGATGTTGATATTAACAAAGTGTAGGAATCATTGGGCTTGTGCATTAGAAGTGCTATAGGACTTGAGGGGTAGTTGAGATCAACCATGAATATTGTATTGGGTTGAATAGTGAGGGACTATTTTAGATTGAGATTGGTAGTATGGGTTTCCTGGGACATGGTGGGGGACCTGTAGGTTGCAAGGATATGGTACAATGCCCTGTTTATGGTGAGTTGCACATGTATGAGTTCCAGTGGGTCATACACTTTAACTAGTTTGGATGCGAGATTGTTTTTAATATACACTGAGTCTCCTCCACCTTTAGTTCCCTCCTGTGCAGTAGCTTGTTTAAAGGTTTGAAAGGCAGTCTAATATTACTTTCAGTGACGTTAAACTATGTCTCCATTACTACACAGATGCCTAGACTCTCCAGGGAGAAGAAGGCTTGCAGGGAGTGGAGTTTCTTGTTAAGACTTCTAGAATTGAGCAGTACCACCTTCAGATATTCCTTCATGTGTTCAGTTAAGTGGGTAGGTTTATCAGTTTGGAATTGCCTACAAAAAGGACTGTGGAGGGGGAAAAGGTCTTTGCCAATATGCAAAAGCCTAGAAGGGATAAGTGTAGACCATCCCTGGCAAAGCTGCATGTTCTGTCAACAATGTCATCCCAGGCCATCAAATATTGTACCCCCCCCCCCCCGGATTGACACTAGAAGCTAAGCCAATTATTAAAATCAATCATTTTCTGTTGGTAACATGGCATCATCCTTGGAGACGGTAATACGCTACTCAGTGCTAGGCTCATACCAGCCTGAGACACATAATCAGTGAACTCAATCATGTCTTGCTTCAGATAGTCAAGGGAGGTATGTCTCAGGTCATTAACACCCACATCGACTATGACAGAGTCATTCTGGTACCTGCGGTTCAATGACCTAAGTGCCTGTGTGACCTAATGGATCCTAGCCCTGGAAAGGCAGCTAACTGTGACTCTCTATACTTAGTCTGGTGAGGAGGGAAATCTGTGTGCCTTACTATAGAATCACCAATTACAAGGAAATTTGGCTGTATGTTGGTTTTCTTTAAGGGCTTAGCAATGGTGGCATTGGATACAGTGTTACTATGTGTAGCTGCAGGTGGTGTTTTAACAGAGTATTTATGTGACGGATGAGGACCCTTTCTTTGATTTTACTGTGCAGCAGGTCTTAGTGTTTTAGGAAGGTACCTCAGCATAAGTAGTTTTATGTATAGGGTCTTTACTTGTGCAGTAGGTGTGGTGCAAGTGCCACTGACAGCCTATATAGAATCAGTTTTGATTGTATGAAAGAGTTTTGCCTCCAGTGTTAATGTGCATTTACACCTTTCTTATTCTGTATCTGTTTCATTAAGAATAAGTGGGTTATCAGTGTGCACAAGGCAACTGCTACGATGCCTCAGAATACCCATCTCTCAGGGATAACAACATTAACATGGAACCTAAAGATAAAATAAAGGAGTTTATAACCACAAACATGAATAAAAAGCTTAATAAACAACAGATTAAACTATTGGACAAGAGTATTTCATATACAGAAGTTATTACACAAATAAATAAGCTTAAATCAAACAAAGCACCGGGTAATGATGGTATTATACCAGAGATATATAAAATCCTTTCTAAAACTACATATTCATTAATACATAAGGTTTTTATTTTGGCCCAAACTGAGTTAATAACCCCCCCCCATCTTGGCAATATACATTTATTTCACCAATTTTAAAACCTAATAAAGATCCAATGTTCTTCATATCGACCCATCTCATTACTTAATTTTGATTATAAAATGTTTATGAGTATTTTTGCTGATAGATTGAAGACAATCATCCCCGGCATTATAGATATAGATCAGACGGGCTTCATTGTAAATAGAAATACTTTTGATAATATAAGAAGAACTTTAACATTAATTGATTTTGCAAATAGGAAAAAGAAAGATTTAACACTTATTAGTCTTGATATAGGTTCAGCATTTGATTCAGTAAGTTGGGACTATCTGTTTACCTTACTGAAATGCACAAACTTCTCTGATGCATTTGTAAATTTAATTGAGCATTTATACAAAGGAACGCTGGCTTATATTAAGGTAGGAACATATGTTTCACAAAAAATACCCATTCTTAAAGGTAATAAGCAAGGATGTCCACTTTCTCCACTATTATTCACTTTAGTAATGGAGCCTTGGGCTAATTTGATTAGAAAAAGTACTGACATAGAGGGTTTTGAAATAGACGAAAATACAACATCAAAAATTCAACTTTTTGCAGATGATGTTCTAATTACATCAGCAGGATCTAATTCTTCTATGCAGCCTTTATTTGATAAAATGATGAATTTTAAAAGTATTTCTGGTTTAATATTCAATGAAGAAAAAACTAAAATACTACCTATATATACACGAAAAAATATTCTCATTAGTGATTTTACTAAATATGTACCCAATTCAGGTCAGATAACTTATTTAGGTATAATACTATCTAAAGATATTAAATCTATTATATATAATAACTATAATACCTGTTTTCTTAATATACAAAATCTTTTTAATACCTGGAATAATATGTTTTTACTATGGAGGAGAGACTTACAATTATTAAAATGATAATATTCCCCAAGATTTTATACTTAATACAATCAATAATACTTTCACCTACAAAAATAATTATCAAGAAACTGAATACACTAATGTTAAATTTCTTATGGGCACCTAATAGACCTAGGATTGCATTAAAGAAACATACTAATAGCTGGTCTCAAGGGGGTATTTCTTTTCCAGACTTTAATTTATATATTATCTCTTCTATTATAAAAGTTATTACTTTATTAATAGATCAGTCATATATCGCAAAATGGAAAGATTATTGGGAGCTAATTAGTATGCACTTCATGAAAATCTCCTTAACACATAAAAATATGATTGTAAATAACTCCATGTTGTGGTTGCTAAAGGAATTTTGTACTTCACCTATTACACCTAAACATATGGTTTGTTACCCATTAAATATTATTATTAGTTATCGTAACTTTATATTCATGCACACTAAGTATAGGGAATGGAATTTTATTGTATTCCCTATAATGTATACTCAGGCTATGCTTATGTCATCTACTTCTGAAGGAGCTCATTTAGCTATAGATAATGATCTAAAGTACTGGTATCAGCTGATATCTGATAATAAAGTTAAAAATCTAGATTTCTTAAAACAAGAATTTGATCTAAGAGAAATTTGCTGGTTAGAGGTTCAGATCTTTAGACAACATCTCATTGATAGAATAGATCTAATGTCTATAACAGTTAAAGAATCTATTCCAAAACTGATTGATTACTTGATATTAAATTTACAGCATAAAGTTTCTGATAAAGGTAAACTTTCATATATACATAAAATTATCAGACAAGAAACTTTTTACAGTGTAGATTCATACTGGAATTATTTCACCTGTATTAATGGGGACCCACCAACTCAACAAGATAAACAATATATATTGGAATCTGCTTATAGAACTACATCTTCCATTGTCTGGAGACTTTATACATGGAAATTTTTACATAGATCTTTTTATACACCTTTGATGATGAATAAAATAAATAATAAAGATAATCTATGTAAGAGATGTAATGTAGAAATTAATGCTGACTGGGCTCATATGTTTTATGACTGTATGAAGTTGAAAGAATACTGGAAGTCAATTAATGAATTTTGCAGGCTCTTTTACAGATAATTTCATTATTTCTAAGTCTCTTATATTATTCAACACACCTGTACCTCAATGTGTTAAAAGATTAAGCTTCCCTTGTTATGGTCTATCCTAGCAGTGGCCAGGAAAATAATAACTAGAGATTGGATTTCAGATACACCTCCTTCGCTCAATGAATTTAAAAATGTTATGAATATAATGTGCCATATGGAAATAAGCACAATTAGAATGAGAACAACTAGAAAAACATCATATTATATTGTATGGGATAATTTACAAAATTTGTTAAAAAAATTCTAATTTCAATAGCACGGTATTTTAGTTTAATTAATTGATCTGATTGTAGTGGATGTCTTTGTAAATACTTTAGTTGTTTTGTTGAATATTATAATAATACCTATTTTTAATTACTTGTATAAAATTGTTATGATATTTCTCTTATATGTTAAAACAATAAACCTGTTTTGAAAAAAAAAAAAGAATACCCATCTCAACCAGACTGGTGACAGAGAGAGAGAGTCAGGAAGTGCATATCCATGGCTACTGATCTATTAGGGAGGAGTACAGAAAACGTAAATATTGAAAAAGTCAGTAAGACAATAAACTTAATGAGCAACACTCAGCTATAAGCAAACAAGATGATCTAGTAGTTAAAAATCTTTCTAAACAGTAATGCCACAAGAGTGTAGACCATAAAACTTCCTAATGTAAAATAACTGATTTGGCGCCCAAGTGCTTAAACCAGAACTAATACACTTTTAGGATAACAGGCACAATAAGACTTCAACCAGCAATTCCCAGCTCAGAAGGGTGTGGGCTATTGTCTCCTGCCAGAACAGTATAGACCACAAACTGTCTTAATGTAAAATAACCCCAACCTGATTCCAAATGCTTTCAATAACTACTTTACTGAAGCCATTCTAACCCTTGCCAACTCAATACCTCCTAACACCGCATCGCCTCTAAACAACCCTAATCCTACAATTCCCACTTTTCATATACAACCTGTTCCTACATCCATCATTTCTAAACTCCTCCAAAAACTTAGACCCTGCACCCCTTCTGCTGATTGCCTTCCAGCAGAATTCCTGCAACTAGCAGCTAAATCCATTGCCTACCCCATCTCCATCCTTATAAACAGAACTATCTCTGAAAGTAAAATCCCATCCATATGGAAAGTTTCCCATATCATCCCCCTACACAAAGGTGGCACATCTACTGAACTATCAAATTTTAGGCCAATAGCCTTACTCTCACCAATTGCTAAAATAATGGAAAAATGTATACACAAACAACTAGAGTTCATTATCTATATATGTATACATATCTCCCAAATGCATTTTTTTTTGGCTAAATACAATATTTAAAGCCATAGTTCAATCCATTTATATTAAAATGTTCAAAATGTAAATAGTTAACATTAATCTAATTAAATAAAACAAATACAAAATTATATGCTCCTATCTTATATCTCATCAGCTTGTTCTGTGTATATATATATTCTAACAATTCAATTCAATCCCTAAGTCTATAAAAGCTGGTCTAATACTGATAAGCTGTATTTAGACCTGGCTCTATGTGTTCCCTGAGCAATACAGTTATAAATACATATATATATATGCCCTATTATATATAATCATCAGCTTGTCTATATATTCCTAACATAAAATTCAATTCAATCCCTAAGTCTATAAAGCTGGTCTAATACTTGATGATCGCCAGAGACCTGGCTCGTCTATGTGTTTGAGCAATAGTATCCATTTTGTCTAGCACCTACTCTCTTCTATTGGGATGAAGTCTCTGTAAGACCCTAAATTTAAATATGTGCAATGGTCTGGCTAATGCATTATTAATATTTTTTTTTCATGTCATAGGTGGTTCATTGTATGCTTCACTTTTTTGAGCTCAATTGTGTTGTCATACCCACATAATATACATAAGAATAAGATGTGGCCAGGTATATTATTATTGTTGTGGTATCACATCGGCATAAAAAAAGTGTGTAAAATTAGCCAGTCTGTATGTTTTCATTATGACTGTTGGTCACTAATGTAATTACAGACACAACATTTTTACATGGAAACACAAACAACTACTAAACCACCTTATCCATAATAATCTACTTGCCAACTGCCGACATGGTTTTAGACCATTCCACAGCACAACAACCACCCTACTATCATTTGCTAACTCTATTAATGAAAATCGTCACAACAATATTTTCTCTTCTGCTCTATTTATAGACCTTTCAAAGGCCTTCGACATGGTGAACCACAACTTACTCACTGAAACCCTGAAAGCCCATTCACTTGACTCACAATCAATTCTTTGGTTTAAATCCTATCTTGAAAACAGACAGCAGGCAGTCCTTTGGAATAATACTCTCTCTTCTTCCCTCCCTGTGAACATAGGAGTACCTCAAGGCTCTATTTTAGGTCCTCTTCTCTTCTCACTATTTATTAACAACCTACATACCAATATTCCACAAGCCACTTGCATCCAATATGCAGACGACTCAACATTAATTTGCACTGCCAAATCCATAAACTCTCTCCAACTCCAGACCCAAACAGTATTAAACAGTGTTGAAAAGTGGTTCATGCAACACCGCCTCCTTCTGAACCCCAAAAAAACAAAACTGCTACTCTTTGCTCCTGCTCTTAAGTCAACTCCCCCAAACTTCATAGTAACCTCCAACAATGGCACTAATATAGTCCCTGATACCACAACCCGCTTACTGGGAGTTACAATTGACAACACCTTAGCTTTGACGACCATATTAACTCAACAATAAAAACTGTCAACAAAAAATTAGGATCACTCTATAGAATCAAACCCTTTCCTCACCCCCCCAGCAAGACTTACTCTTGCTCAGACCCACCTTTCCTCTACCCTCTTTTATGCTTCTCCAATTTATACTAATCTATCTAGAAATAACATTAATAAACTGTCCTCCTGTTATAATAACATAGCTAGATTTGCTACCTGTTCCCCCTATAGAACTCACCATTGCAAAAACCTCAAACAACTGGGATGGCTTGAACTGCATAATAAGCTTCTCTATCAGCAACTTGCTATAACCCAAAAAATCCTCTATCACCCCAACAATACACCAGTCCTCACTAATTTGATCACCCCCTACTAAAATCTCTCTACACTTCGCTCAGCAAACAAACTCCTAGTGTCTACTGTCAAATCAAACAACAAAGCAGGGACTCACTCTTCACCAACACAGTGGGAAAAGTTGGAATCAACTTCCAACTGAACTTACCTCACTTGCTTCCACTCAACTATTCAAAAAGCATCTTAAAGAATATCTAAAGAACCACTGGCTTTGTCCCTGCTCCAACCCTGACTGATTACACCCAATATACAAACATTTACAACACAATTTGGTTCCTAATGCTCTTTCTACTATAGCATCCACCCCCTAATCTTACCTTCCCTCATCTTCTAAAAAAAAAAAAAAAAAAAGTTAAACACATCTACTTTCTTTAGGGTTTTTAACAAAGTATTTTTATCTCATGTCATTTTCCTGTATGTTACTAATTTATATTGTGAATATGTCTACTGTAATATTGTACATTTGTCTCTGTAACTGGTTGGAGCTTTTCTCCCCGGGCCTCTACTGAAAATGGACATATATCCAGTTAGACTAGCCCAGTCAACAAATGTAAAATAAATAAAATAAATAAATAAATAAACTGTCCTGGAGCCCAAGTGCTTAAATCAAAACTAAGACACTTTTAGAATAACAAACACAATAGGCCTTCATCCAGCAATTCCCAGCTCAAAAGAGTGTGAGCTACCTCTCCTGCCACAAGAGTGTATACCACAAGCCTTCCTTATATAAGATAACTAGTTTGAAGCCCAAGTGCTTAAAAATAAAACTAGGAGGCTTAGAATAACAGTTACAATTTAATCAGGCTACTAACAAGCAGTAATAAATGCAGCAGATTAAATGCAAATGAACGCTTTAAGTACATGCAGCAAAAAGCTAAATAAGGTAACAAAGTAGGAAGAAACATTGATACAGTAAAAGCAGCTGAATAAAGTGCATGTTTTAGTAAGTGGGAAGGGAGGAAACAGAAGATAATTCAAGTTTAAAAGACTAAGGGGAATGGGCTTTCCAGATGTTTTCTCAGTGCTCAGTAGAATGAGCTGATGAAACAGGATTGGGAGGAGTGCCCAAAACCATATTTATAGTAGGGGCAGACAACTCAGAAGCTGCCAGGTTTAAAAGTATGACAAGGATTGCAATAGTCAGGCAGAGAACAGCAAGTTAAACAAGCACTAAAGCTAAATAAAGATGTTTCCATTTCAAAATCAAATGCAGTCAAAGATCAGGAATAATAAAACCAAAATAGAGTGGTGGAATAGTGCTCAAATAAAACACTAAAACCAAAACGAGCACGGAACGTTGTGAGTCCTCAGTATTAATTTTATTGCAAAATGTTAAGCGCTTTTGTCAGTACCAGTTGACTTTCTCAGAACACTCCAAAATATAAAAATTTAGTTTAAATAGTACAAACCCAGTGGTAATTGGTTAAATCTTCCACCAATGATTTGATGAAAATAACCCCAATTCATGAATATTAAGCAGTGTTCATGAATATTAAGTATACCATTTTGTTAAAAACCCAACTCTAAAACACATAGTTTATACATTATTGAAATAACATTTTGTTCACCAAAGTTATTCTTCACAGTATGAAATTTAATCATCATATTTAATATTTCATGTATTACCTAAACAGAATCCCTTAAAAAAATCTTTTAAAAAGACTTCGTATATAAATTAAACCTGCCCTGCTTTTTCTCTTAATACTGGCAGGATGGTTAGATGATCATTTAACCCTGGAAAAAAGATGGCACCCAATCTTAATTGCCATAATAATTCTTTTTAATAAGAACATTTTGCCAGTCTCCTCCTCTTGCTTCAATATGGACAATATCAAGAATAGCAAATTTAAAACCACAAAAGTCAGCACATTGTAAACTGTGTTTAAATAAAGCATTAGCTTCCTTATTGTTTTTTATATCATAGAGATGTTCATAAATCCTGGTTTTGAACAATCTATCAGTTTTTCCAACATAAAAAGATGTACAGGTATTACACCTAGCAATGTACACCAGTTTGATTGAAAAACAGTTGCCCCTTCTCAAAAACACAGCGTTTTTATTTTTATTGGCTAGGGAAATAGAGCTTTCCTGTAAAATATAGGAACAATAGGGGCATCTACCACAAGGTCTGCTCCCATTAAAATTTCTCTGTTCACCTTTGGTTGCAATTCTTCTTTCCAAAACCGACTTTAAATTGGGTCCTATTTTGGTGGAAAACACAGGTTTCTCACCTAATACCTGAAAAACGTCAGAGTTAGTTTTAAAAATACTCCAGTTTTTGTAAAGTATCTCTTTAACTCCATGATACAAGGGGCTATATTGTACAACACAGGCCTGTTGAAAATCAGTTTTACTCTCACTAT
This sequence comes from Protopterus annectens, assembly GCF_019279795.1. Taxonomy (NCBI): domain Eukaryota; kingdom Metazoa; phylum Chordata; order Ceratodontiformes; family Protopteridae; genus Protopterus; species Protopterus annectens. The sequence goes on along the minus strand of NC_056748.1, from coordinate 982,447,927 downwards.
TAAAAGCTTCACCAGGACTATTGATTTTGTTGAGTCCTTTTCCCAAAAGCGGTGTATACCTTCTACCCCACTCATCCAACACCCCTTTTAAAATAGTATCAATAAATTCAGCATGGTAACCTCTTGTTAGAAACATATCCTTTAAATTTATAAATTCATTGACTACATCCTTTTTTAAGGATGTCATCCTGGCTACCCTGATGGCCTGACCTTTAATAATACTCTTCTTTTGAAATAGGGGGTGATGGCTGTGAAAATACAAATAACTATTACAAAAAGTCTTTTTACGATAAATTCTGGAAACAAATTTCTCATGGTCCTTTAATATCTTAGTATCCAAATAGTTAATTTCTTGTTCATGATACTCAAAAGTAAATTTCAGAAAATTAGTAGTTCCATTCAGGTATTGGATAAAAGATGGAATAGACTCAGGGGTTCCTTTCCATAAAATAAAAATATGATCCAAGAAACTGTTATAAAAAAGAATATTAGAAAAAAACTCACTTTTGAAAACAAACTCTCTTTCCCATCCTAGCAAGACTAAATGTGCATAAACAGGGGCACAAGCGACCCCCATTGCCACACCCTTCACCTGTTGAAAATACTCTCCCTCAAAGTAGAGGTAATTTTTTTCCAAAATAAGACTCATTAATTCACATATTAAATTAATCTCATCCAGAAGGTAGATAAGAACAGGTGAAGAGTACTTCTTCAAAAAAAGCTAACCCATCCTGTTTAGGAATACAGGAAAACAAATCCTGAACATCTGTGGTGAGAAAAATACTATCAGGAGACCATAAATCACTTTTTAATTGACCAAGGAAATCCCAGGAATCCTTTACCAAGGGTGAGGACCCCTCTACAACATGCTTCATCTTTTTATCTATGTATACAGCCAAACTGTGTATTTTGGAACCTCCAGCTGCCACAATCAACCTAAAAGTTGGTGTTTCAATACTCTTGTGCACTTTCGGAATACTGAAAATTACAGGAATTTTAGGATGTATATTCAAAAGGAAATAATAATCTTCTTTAGAAATCTTCTGGTGCATAACATATTCATACAAAAACTGTAAGAAATATGTATTTCATTTTTGGAACACTGAGAATAATTTTCAACATTAAACAAAATGGCCCGCATAGTATTGCGGGCTTGCATATCATTTGAAATAGCGTCAACGTCATTTCCAAAATAAACCACACAGTTCTTTTTAGAAATACTCCTAGAATGGTTGGCAGCAATGCTACCAACAGGATGGGCTGCATTAACACCATCGCAAGGAAAACGCTGTTCAGGTTCGCCATGATGGACCTGAACTGTCGTAGTGATGTCACCACGCTTCTTCAAACTGCAGGAAGACGAATTAAAACCACAATTGGATTCTTCATTACCAGGACAACCATTGCCCCTCATTTGTCCTTTGTTCACATTAGAATACCCAGAATCACAGCTACATTGTTGAGAAAGTAGCTCAATAAGGCAAGTGAGTTCACCCTTCAACTCAGCCACGTCTTTTTTTATTACCAAAAGGTCAGCTTGCTGCCCAGAATTGAGTATGGGTGAAAAGTTCAAAGCTTCTGGAGACTCCATAACAACCAAGCACCACAAAAGAAACAATAAAACCAAAACAGAGTGGTGCAATAGTGCTCAAATAAAACACTAAAACCAAAAAGAGCACTAAACGTTGTGAGTCCCCAGTATTAATTTTATTTCAAAATGGTAAGTGCTTTCGTCAATACCAGTTGACTTCCTCAGAACACTCCAAAAATACAAAAATTTAGTTTAAATAGTATAAACCCAGTGGCAGTTGGTTAAATCTTCCACCAATGATTTGACGAAAATAACCCCAATTCATGAATATTAAGCACTGTTCATGAATATTAAGTATACCATTTTGTTAAAAACACAACTCTAAAACACATAGTTTATACATTATTGTAATAACATTTTGTTCACCAAAGTTATTCTTCACAGTATGAAATTTAATCATCATATTTAATATTTCATGTATTACCTAAACAGAATACTTTAAAAAAATTTAAAAAGACTTTGTATATAAATTAAACCTGCCCTGCTTTTTCTCTAAATATTATTATGATTAAATTTCATACTGTGAAGAATAACTTTGGTGAACAAAATATTACAATAATGTATAAACTATGTGTTTTAGAGTTGTGTTTTTAACAAAATGGTATACTTAACATTCATGAACAGTGCTTAATATTCATGAATTGGGGTTATTTTCATCAAATCATTGGTGGAAGATTTAACCAATTACCACTGGGTTTGTACGATTTAAACTAAATTTTTGTATTTTTGGAGTGTTCTGAGGAAATCAACTGGTATTGACAAAAGCACTTAACATTTTGCAATAAAATTAATACTGAAGACTCACTATGTTTAGTGCTCTTTTTGGTTTTAGTGTTTTATTTGAGCACTATTGCACCACACTATTTTGGTTTTATTGTTTCTTTTGTGGTGCTTGGTTGTTATGGAGTCTCCAGAAGCTTTGAAGTTTTCACCCATACTCGATTCTGGGCAGCAAGCTGAACTTTTGGTAATAAAAAAAGACATGGCTGAGTTGAAGGGTGAACTCACTCGCCTTATTGAGCTACTTTCTCAACAACGTAGCTGTGATTCTGGGTGTTCTAATGTGAACAAAGGACAAATGAGGGGCAGTGGTTGTCCTGGTAATGAAGAATCAAATTGTGGTTTTAATTAATCTTCCTGCAGTTTGAAGAAGCGTGGTGACATCACTATGACAGTTCAGGTCCATCATGGCGAACCTGAACAGCATTTTCCTTGCGATGGTGTTAATGCAGCCCATCCTGTTGGTAGCATTGCTGCCAACCATTCTAGGAGTATTTCTAAAAAGAACTGTGTGGTTTATTTTGGCAATGACGTTGACGCTATTTCAAATGATATGCAAGCCCGCCAATGTGAAAATACTAAAACAGGTACTATTGTTTAAACTATTGAGACTGGGATAGTTTATAACAAAAGTGGGAGGAAAAATGCACAGCGGTGTGGGATTAATGTCTCTCAATGTACTTGTCAAAGAACTGTTTGTAATAATGAAGTCCTTCTACGAATGAAGTTAAAAAGCATTATGGCGCATGAGTCAAGAAGCATTTTGTTTTTCAAGGACCTAAACAAGTAACAGAGACATCTAATACCAAGGACACTTATTCTTTTAGATTTAGGACCTTAAAGGACATGATTTATTCCTTCGAGAAAAAATTATTGAAGTTCAAAATGTGCCAAATGGAGATTTGTTACCGGAATGAATGTTTAAAGATGAAAGTGGTTCCACAGGGGTTAAGAGTGTTCAAATTTCCCTTTGGGTTACATTATGATTCAGATATTATTGAAGATTTTATGAAAATGTTTGATAATTGGGGGTTTGAATTGTTGACTAAAAGTATATTTTATTATGAACAGATGGAAAAGAGACTTCAGAAGAAGTTGATGTTTTAAATGACATGATTTTAAATGATTTATTATTCTCACAGTATGAGAGATTTTATTATAAAGTCATTAATAGGGTTGAGAAGAAATGTGATAATATTTTCAACAAGAAAGTTAAAAAGTTAGATAAAGATTGTAAATAGTATAAGCAATATAAAGTGTACCCTATTGACAAATTGTTTTTTAGTGATGACACAATAAATACCTATGAACCTTCATCACACCATGGCAAGGGTAACAGGGACAATGCAGATTTGGAGTTGGTAGGTGAGGGTGAATATTCTATAGAGGAAGAGAGGGACAATTTTTCTGAGTATCAGGATTTTCCACTCCCCAGATGCTCAGAAAGAATAGCCAGTCAGAAACAAGAGATGTACAATACCTACAGCAAGGTAGTACAACAACAGAAGGGATTCCCCAGATGGTAGAAACATTAGTTCCAGATTCTAAGAACCAAGTTGGTAATATACGACACAGTTTTAATGGCTTTAATATTTATAATTATACTGACAGGACTATTTCTGAAGAGTTCTTCACTTTATTTTCCAAGGGGTTTAAATTTGTACCCACTAAAATTCCAGATATAGCAGAAGTATTGGTGGATGTACAACTTTATTTGAGAAACTTGAACTTAAAATTGATGTTTCAAAATAAAGATGGGAACAAACCAACTAATAATTCTGCTAATATGCTTAGAAAGAGCAGTGTATTTAATCCTCCTCTCCATCCCATAAAAGCTATTTTTGAGAAAGTTGTCAAAGAAGATATGTATAAAATGTGGGGTGAGAAAAGGAGAGTATTTTCTAATCTCAATAGTAAAGAAAGATGTTTATTAAAGGATTTGAGAGAGGATAGAAGTATATGTATTATGATCCCGGATAAAGGTGGAGGCATTATACTATATAATTTAGAAGATTATACTAATACTATGCAGGCCATTTTGTTTAATGTTGAAAATTATTCCTGGTGTTCCAAAAATGAAATACATATTTCTTACCAAAGGGTGGACAATTTTTTGTATGAATGTGTTATGGACCAGAGGATTTCTAAAGAAGATTATGATTTCCTTTTGAATATACATCCTAAAATTCCTGTCATTTTTGGTATTCCGAAAGTGCACAAGAGTATTGAAACACCAACTTTTAGGCCAATTGTGGCAGCTGGAAGTTCCAAAATACACAATTTGGCTGTATACATAGATAAAAAGGTGAATCATGTTGTAGAGGGGTCCTCACACTTGGTAAAGGATTCCTGGGATTTCCTTGGTCAATTAAAAAGTGATTTATGGTGTCCTGATAGTATTTTTCTCACCACTGATGGTCAGGATTTGTTTTCCTGTATTCCTAAACAGGACGGGTTAGCTTTTTTTGAAGAAGTTCTCTTTACATGTTCTTATCTACCCTCTGATGAGATTAATTTAATATGTTAATTAATGAGTCTTATTTTGGAAAACAATTACCTTTACTTTGAGGGAGAGTAATTTCAACAGGTGAAGGGTGTGGCAATGGGGGCCGCTTGTGCCCCTGTTTATGCAAATTTAGTCTTGCTAGGATGGGAAAGAGAGTTTGTTTTCAAAAGTGAGTTTTTTCTAATATTCTTTTTATAACAGGTTCTTGGATGATATTTTTATTTTATGGAAAGGAACCCCTGAGTCTATTCCATCTTTTATCCAATACCTGAATGGAACTACTAATATTTTGAAATTCACTTTTGAGTATCATGAACAATAAATTAACTATTTGGATACTAAGATATTAAAGGACCATGAGTAATTTGTTTCCAGAATTTATCGTAAAAAGACTTTTTGTAATAGTTATTTGCATTTTCACAGCCATCACCCCCTATTTCAAAAGAAGAGTATTATTAAAGGTCAGGCCATCAGGGTAGCCAGGATGACATCCTTAAAAAAGGATGTAATCAATGATTTTATATATTTAAAGGATATGTTCCTAGAAAGAGGTTACCCTGGTGAATTTATTGATACTATTTTAAAAGGGGTGTTGGATGAGTGGGGTAGAAGGTATACACCGCTTTTGGGAAAAGGACTCAACAAAATCAATAGTCCTGGTGAAGCTCTTAATAGTGAGAGTAAAACTGATTTTCAACAGGCCTGTGTTGTACAATATAGCCCCTTGTATCATGGAGTTAAAGAAATACTTTACAAAAACTGGAGTATTTTTAAAACTAACTCTGAAGTTTTTCAAGTATTAGGTGAGAAACCTATGTTTTCCACCAAAATAGGACCCGATTTAAAGTCGGTTTTGGAAAGAAGAATTGCAACCAAAGGTGAACAGGGAAATTTTAATGGGAGCAGACCTTGTGGTAGATGCCCCTATTGCTCCTATATTTTACAGGGAAGCTCTATTTCCCTAGCCAATAAAAATAAAAACACTGTTTTTGAGAAGGGGCAACTGTTTTTCAATCAAACTGGTGTACATTGCTAGGTGTAATACGTGTACATCTTTTTATGTTGGAAAAACTAAGAGATTGTTCAAAACCAGGATTTATGAACATCTCTATGATATAAAAAACAATAAGGAAGCTAATGCTTTATTTAAACACAGTTTGCAATGTGCTGACTTTTGTGGTTTTAAATTTGCTATTCTTGATATTGTCATTATTGAAGCAAGAGGAGAAGATTGGCAAAATGTTCTTAGTAAAACAGAACTATTATGGCAATTAAGATTGGCTGCCAACTTTTTTCTAGGGTTAAATGATCATCTAACCATCCTGCCAATATTAAGAGAAAAAGCAGGGCAGGTTTAATTTATATACAAAATTTTTTTAAATATTTTTTAAGGTATTCTGTTTAGGTAATACATGAAATATTAAATATGATGATTAAATTTCATACTGTGAAGAATAACTTTGGTGAACAAAATGTTATTACAATAATGTATAAACTATGTGTTTTAGAGTTGTGTTTTTAACAAAATGATATACTTAATATTCATGAACAGTGCTTAATATTCATGAATTTGGGTTATTTTCATCAAATCATAGGTGGAAGATTTAACCAATTACCACTGACTTTGTAATATTTAAACTCCATTTTTGTATTTTTGGAGTGTTCTGAGGAAGTCAACTGGTATTGATGAAAGCGCTTACCATTTTGCAATAAAATTAATACTGAGGACTCACAACGTTTAGTGCTCTTTTTGGTTTTAAAGATCAGGAATAGTCAGGCTGAGAACAAGTATGGAGAATGGCTAATTGCTTTTCAGTGTTGCACATTATTGTAGCAGCTTTCTAAGTTTGTAAGAGCAATATTTAAAACCGGTCTCAAATTTTGAGCCTTTGTCCTCCCATTTTTTTGTGGCTTAATCTGGATTTGTTGTGCTAAGTGGTTGTGAGTTATGTATACATTTCTTGAGTTGCAAGTAAAACTGTAGATATACCTAATGCAGTAGGCAGCAAGCTGCATTTATACCATCTTCAATATAGCTTCTTAGTCTGACTGCATGCATTAACCAGAACTGTACTACATGCCTGCATCACACACTGCTAAACAAGGAATCATAGAATGCAAAAGCACAACTACTCTGACACTTTAAAAATTATCCTCCGATTTCACCTTTATTGCACTCATGTGACATCATAGTAGTGGGTGGAGTTTACTCTTCTACTCTTCTACTCTGTGGTAAAAATAATGTTTTTTACCATTATAATTTATGCTACATTGTTTCTCTTTGCAAAATGACCATTGGTTCATTTATTTTTGTAGACCAGCACTAAATATGGACCATAACTCTTGCTGAGCAGAACAAGCATTGAAGAGCCATTTAATATCTAAAATATAGAATGTTGAGAAATTACACATTTTAGGACTAGGAAGTAATGGAAAGTAAATGCCTGCACCTCAATTTCAATGACAACCTTGCCCTAATCAAAAGGCTTTTGTTGCATCTACACGTGTAGATATGTGTCCAGTAAAAACATTCAACCATTACCTTATTTCCGCGACAATCTGAAGCTATACTATGCCATAAAGTAGCTCTGTTTCAACAGTTTTCAGGCATTTGCAGTTATTTTTTGCCTTTGTTTCCGCTATGGTGGCATTGGAATGTGGTTGCAATAATACATAAGTACCAAAACATTTACAGGTAGCAGCTCAAATGTATATGACCAAGTCAGGGTCATATGGGTATTGTATAGTAATTCTGGACTGTGGTATTTTGAAACTTCCAGCAGACTTTTAAATAGCTGACCAAAACATGTTTTGCTGCACATATATTAGCAGGTATTCATAGACATGTAGCATATTGTGCAGCAGAAATTAACTGAGTAGAGGCTGTGTGCAGGATGTGCACAGTTCTAAGTTCCAGATAGCATGGTTGTACAAGGATCCAAATAGCGCTATATGCAACACATGCTAATGACTGGATAATGACATGTAAACGAGGACAGCCATGAAAATGAGCCACATGTAGTGTATAAATTATGACACAAATAATAGTAGACAAATTAAAAAAATGCATTGGTACATGCCTGATATGAGCGCTATGATTCGTGGAATGTATGATGGGAGTAATGTTACAAGTGGCAGTGGCAGCAATGTCCCAGTATCATTTGTTAGTTTTAGACATCAGAGCGAGTGCCCACTGTGTGGCATATTATGGCTGTCTGTGCCAGTGGAGGAGGTACAGACAGTGCCTAATATAGAACCTCATAAAAAAAACAGTATGCTGTGGACCATTTTCTTGTAGACAGTGAGGCTTCAAGGAACCTAGCTGACACACATGTTATGTCCATTCCTGTGGAAACAAAGATATGAACAGGTTTAACTGTCTTAGCTATAGGGACTTTCCATTGACCTATGGGGGACATGCTATAGATAGTGTATGTATCCACCTTGCAAATCTTACAGTTATTTTCTACACTATGCTGCAGCATGTGGAAGAAAATATCTGGCTTCCAGGACAACAGAGGAGAGAAAAATTACCAGGAGGTCATTTTACAAAATAGCCTGTTTTTCTGTCATTCTGGGAGTAATAGGTTGCACACAAATGTTGCCATCAAGACCTCATCTGCTCCAGAGAGAGTAAGATTTATCAACAGTAACAGCTTCTAATCCCCCAAACTGTGAGGTAGTCTGTAATGCCAATGGCATTATTTATCATTTGCCCACCTGGACATTTCACATGATTCATACATTTGCCATACCTCCAATGTTTACCAAAGCTTTTGCTGTTGGAATCCCCAGATGGTCATCTGCTTCATCTATGCACACACATGCTAAATACACACGTCTATACACACAATTACCATGTAAGTCGGGAGTGTGCTGCATATATGTTGCTTATTGCAGGTAATGCTGGATACATCTTAGGTCCTTTGTTCATGACACCCCCATAATCAACCACCCAGATCATTTAAGAAATACCTTAAAATATAGCTCACACAGAAGTGTGAAACATAGTGGACTGTGCATTTGAACTGCATAAAGGACACTTACAAAGCCTAGACATCTCAGGAGGAAGATTGTAATCCAGTCTAGACATCTACAAGATTTTCCATGTGCACGTCATACTGTACAACATAGCATTGTGGTAACAGCTAGTCCAGCACATGAAAATCTTTGCAGAACATTCTGCAGCAGTCAAATATCAGCAACAGGAGGTCAACAGCACAGTGTGCATATGAGTCAGGTGAAAAAAACATGGCAACACTTGCAGAGAGGCAGTGTCTGGTTCACAACTATGGGTCATGATACAGATAATATCAAATGTAAAGACCCATGCAGTATCGCACCAAGGGTGTGTGGGAAAGTGCATGGATTGACCACCCTGTACATCAAACATTACGATACCCACAAAGGTTAGGAGGTGGCAGTACATAGTCATCATCATCACTTGCACACCTCTGGGATGGGGGGGGGAACCATAGTGGCAGTTGACTGCAAAACTATACTATGGAGTAGGTTCATGAGTGGTGAACATGGTAGAGACATGTTATGTATGGCTAACTGGAGCCTGGGATTATAGCCAACAAAGGTGGAGTTATGCTGCCTGACAGGCAAAGGGAAAGATCTACGGACTATGTGTGAGCAGTCTGGTGAGGTGTCCTAGGTATTGAATCTGAGCACTAGCAGCTGTCATGAACTGAAGGATGACTTGGCCTGTGGAGGTTGACTTTATTTCAGTTGCAAGGTATCTCTTGGTGGCACCATTTGCTACCAGTGAACACAACAACACTGTGTAGTAGGTTTGTGTCATCCTAAAAGCTACAGGCCACACCCATCATCTCTACAGTATTGTTTCTATTGTTAATAGATGCCTGTCCCTGGATCGCAGAAGTGCACATCTGCAGGTTAATGCCAAGTGTGGCTGTACCAGGGACCTGGATTCATGGTAGTATATAGCCCCCAATGTTTTTGTACTGTTTGGCTATGCACATTTTAAAAGTGGTGTGCATGTCAGATGTTGTGTGGACTAAGTACACAAGTGGATCTTCTGAGGCACTGTCAGGTACAGGATGTCCATAATGCACTGGTGAGTCCATTTTCTCAGATTGTACCTCTACAGTGGACTTTGTAATGGTGGATAGGGTAACTTACAGTGATGTAAACATTGTCACAGTATCTTTGGACTGTGCCACTTACACATTACAGTCATTGTCAGCCAAAGATGCCATGCTGGCATGAGGTATGTGTTGTACTTTTGTACCGAACCCTCCACCAGAAAAACATGTGAAAGGTGGAACACACACACATTACTATTTTCAGCCCACACATGTCTTCTTATCCCCCATGGCATACATACTGGTACTTCTGAATAAACAGGCATAATGCACATTAACAGACATACCTTGTCATCTTGTCATGCAGGTTGTTGTAGCTGCAGACCAGAGGTGCCTAGAATTACAAATATTTATATGTGCCTTGATTGTCATTCCTTTCAAACATGGAGTCAGCCATTCACAAGTGTACTGCAATGGGCACTAGTAACCTCGTGCTTCCCACACTGACATATACAAGGTTGATCCATCACACTCATGCAAGCCACCCCTAGTTTCAGGGGTTGCTTCCCGGTCAGGCAAGTGACACTAAAAACACCTAATTATTCATGAGCTGCTTCACTGTTAGTGACTCAGCCTTTGTGGTGGACTTGTCTTTTGCAATTTCTTTTGCATTGCATTGTCCTTTGCACGGAGTATCATATTAATAACTCTGTGTTACACCTGTTGTATAGACCTATTATGGCCATCCATAACATTCACATCTTGCATCACTCCCTGCTAAATCTTGCCTTGATTATGCATATCTGTAGTTCCTTTGCCCAGGAGGTACATGGCAGGTGTATTGGAGGCTTGCTACAACAGCCTTGGCTAGTTAACTTTTCAAGGATTTGTCTGTCTCAGGTAGCCATTACAGTACCTGCACACCTGTAGGTAAAACATGTCAGCCAGTGGGTGCTCATAATATGATTTGCAATGTATATACCTATAGTCATAACCCCACCATTCATGTGATTATTAACTGCAGTTAGTGATGTGCACAGGTATCACCTCCTTTTACCTAGTATAGTTGTACCTCAAAATATATGGCTGTGAAACTTCATTCTTCTTTTGGCATGCACTTTCCATGGTTTCTAATGTTCACAGTTTGCATCTTTCCAGTCACATACATTTCTTAAAGTGCCATGTTAGTGTCATAGGTTCCCAGTTATGCATACACCACAACATATGTTTCACCATCACTGATCTCTGCCACAGTGGTTGTTGTCATTGCTGAAGTGCATTACAAGACAGGACTACTTCCTTAAGTCTGAGAAGTTCAGAATCTTCAAAATCCATAATGAACTTCCTCTGTTTCACAATTATATGTTTCTAACTGTTGTGCAAAAATCGCATCAATGCTTTATATTTCATTAGTCAGAGATATTTAGTGAGGTGATTATACTAATGAAGCCATTTAGCACCTCGTCCGTGAATCACTGCATGTGCACAATCTGTACTCTTCCATGATGGTGACAGTCATATACATAAGGATGAGAATAATGCATGTGACCAGTATGATCATGTTTACAGCAAGTGTATGCCTGTAGAACCACAATACAGCCCTACGGACATGTATTAGCACACAAGTGCAGCTCTATGTTGCCCAGTGGTCCACAATTTTTCACTTTGAATGGACCTGTGTGAGTTGCTTTGGCTACTTTAGGCACAGGTTAATGCAGAGCTCCAGCATGGTGTGCCAGGAAGAGCAAAATATTTCTAGTCTCCCTGCAAAGGAACTTTAGGGAGTGCATGGTTCATTCTTGTGATTGACTGCTATTAAAGGTGGATGCCAGATATCTAGCACAAGCTTGCTATGATGGTGAGTGACTTCCCTGACATTACTCCTTTTAGCGATTACTGCTGGCAGAGGTACAGTGACATGCTCTGGTGCCACCCTGACTTGTTTCTTCAATGGGAGGCAAAGGTTCAGAAGTACACAAATGTACTTTTTTCTTTCTTTCACTAACAGTGTCTTCTATTACCTTACTGTTGTACATGTACAGTTAAGGATACATAGTTTGTTTTCTAACAGCGGAGGAGTGGCATCTGAATGTGGTCTGGTGTTTCAGAAGATGGAAACAGTTCCCCCAGCAGTGGAGTACGTATGGCATCTGTGTCAACCCACTGTGCAACTCCAGTTGTCTTTGCAAAATATGTGTGTGTGATAATTTTTCCTACTGTGCCATCCTTCTGTAGGTCCACTTGTAGAAGAACAGGAGTAGGTGAGGCTGTATTCAACTTGGGCTGTGCCAGACAGTGCTGCTGGCACTTGGTCACCAATGGCCACCATGTCTGCTATCAGGAAGGTGACAGTGTTTCCCCTGCTGGAGATGACTGGTGACCAGCATGTCTGCTTCTTGGTATATGTGCATGAATGTGTGTATGTGTATGTGTGTGTGTGAAGGCATAGATGGCTCAGTCACCTTCTTAGGGTCTACATCCTGGTGCTAGTCGTGGGATCCCACCACGGCTATCAGCCGCATCATTCAGTCAATTTCATCATAAAAAAATTCTATAGAGAATGACTGCCCATGCCTGATACACAATAATAGTTGCTAAAGTCCATGATCGTGCATGTGTATCAATGCAATACATTAACTTTATTAAATTAAAAAAGAAAAAAATTCAGCTGTTACCTCACCTGCATACAATCTGTTTTGTGGTACTCTCACAAGCACACGTTGACCTTTAGCTTTTATATATTGGGCAGGAGTGTAGACAGTATGTATATATCCTACTGGTTTTTTTTTTATATTTTTTTAATATTTTCAGGGGTTCTTTTCTGCCCTGTCAATTTCCATTGTTTAAAAATTAAATAATCATTTTGTTGACCCCCCCCCAGTGACAGTGGTACAGACTGCACTTCCTTCTGCTTCCCATTCTGCTGCCTGTTGTCAAGAAGTAACGCTTGTGTTCCTGTTCAGCATGATCAGAACTATATCTGGACAGATGAAATTAAATCCTCACAACTTCTTTTTCATATAAGTAAAAATAAATACATCACATCATTTGTTGTAATAATATGTTGTAATAATAGTTAGCAATGCAGTTTTTAGCCCAACAAGCCAGGCACACGTAAAACACTGTTGCAGCAGTGTCTAGATAAACATAGCTCTCAAGTGTCCCTGATCAAGCATAACATTCTGATTTTGCACATATTTTTGCTATGTCCTTCATATTTTTTTTTATTTTCTGATAAATCACTGAAGATTGCAGAACGTCAAACATATCAGACATTAGGGTTAATGAAAAACCTGTTGCTCTATTAAATTTCAAAAGAGCTGAAGCAATATTTGAAAAATTGTCCCTGATTTTGGTACTTTCTCCCTCCATTATTTTTGGTTTTGTCTCATACTTGAGCAAATAAGTTGACAGCTAGACTGAAACTTGTTTAATTCAGTGTTGATATTTGTACATGTCTGTGCGGGAGTGAAGCAACCGAAGTTTAAGACAAGAGGACAGGCTTAGAAAACTAGACTTTTATTCCCTAGGGGAAAAGCAAAGAAATAAATGACATTATTGGGATTCACTAGGTGCTGATGGAGGAACGTGAGGTTATAAAAGTAAGTAGAAAGAATACAGCAAGCAAATCAGTATATGCCTTTCAAATAAAAGGGACTAAATTCAACCTGGACTTGAGAAAATACATTTTCATTCACCGAGTGGTGAGCAAACTGACTGAATATTTGGAATGTTGGAAGGTGTAAAACTTCTGGAGACATTCAAAAGGACACAGGATAAATTAAATAAAGGGAGAAGAAGAAGGTGGAAGCAGCTGCAGGATTATAGCTGGGACACCTAGGAAGATGCAGTGTAATTTATAATCTCCTTTTGCGGGCAAAGTGTTTGCATGCATATATTGAATACTGGTATGTATGCATGCACGTAGTATGTATGTATGTACGTATGTATGTATATATGTATGCATTAAGTACAAGTTTGCTAAATCTGTCTGATAGCCAATCCCGGGTCTATATTAGAACATCGAAGTTTCAGAACTTCGAATGTTCTAATATCGACCCCTAGTAACTGAAAACTGATAACATCGAAAATTCAAAACAGCGAATTTTTTCCTAGGGAAAAAATTTGCTGTTCCAAAACACATGCACACAACACAAACACACCAAACAAACAGCAATCCACACACATACACCTAAAATCTTACATCTAACCCTACACTAAACTGTACATACACCACTATCTACGCACTTACCTTAACCCAAACCCTAACCCTAAGGTCCGTCACTATCGCACACACACCTCACCCGTGCCCTAACCCTAACTCACCTACTCCGCCCTAACCCTCACGTCCACACATTCGCACACTTACCTGACCCGCGCTCTAACCCTAACGCACCTAACCCACCCTAACCCTCATGTCCACACAATCACACACTTACCTGAACCCGACCCGTAACTTTCCACCACACTGCTGAAAATAGCGAAGCGACAGGAACGGACAACCGAATTCTTTCCCTAGGAACGAATTCGGTTTCCTGAAACTTCGCTATTTTCAGCTTTTGCTTATTAGGGTGCGATATTAGAACATTCGAAGTTCTGAAACGTTGATGTTCTAATGTAGACCCCCAATCCCCATGCCTTGCCCTGTCAGTCTAGTAGGGAATTAACAGTTTTTTGCAACTGCCTCTCACTGATGCACCCCTTAAAGGATTTGCCTCCACCATGGCTTCTACTTATGTTTCCTTTTCTGTGACAAAGTCTCCTCTCTCAGAAGAGAGACTTCTCTCTCAGCTATGGTGGTGGTCTTCTCCTGCTCTTTAATTTCCTTCTCCCTTTTACTTTTTCATCTTCCCATCAATGGCCTTATTTTAACTCAGGCTGCTTCCCATACCTTCCCTGTAAATCTTAAGGGCTGTTCCCTTTCCTTCTTCTGCAAATTAGGCAGATAAAAAATATTTTATTTTCTGTTTTATTAATTTGTTTGTTATTAAAGCCTCTAAACATTACCTAGTCAGAGTTATACAGCAGGAAAAAGGAGGCTGAGGAAGCCACACATTAGGCTAAAGGATAAAGCTCATTAACATAATGTTGCCTTAATTCTCTAAGTTAAACTGACAGAAGTGGTGTCATGGATCACTACTATGTTTGGTTGGGAACAATATTCTAAATACTTAGCTACAGCAACATTAAGACAAGAGTTCCATTTAAAATAAAATAGGGCTGGGTCAGTGGGACCACTGCCAATGCAGAGATTAGAGGGAGCACAAAGAGTGTGAAAAGGAAAAACTTGCCTGCCCTCCTTTCCTATCTCCCTCACTTTCTTCCCATTTTTATGATGGTCAGAGTTGGCACTTCCCTCTGCACACTCACATTGGTCTATCTGGTGTCCACTATGCTGCCTATCTTATGTTGGATGCATGTGATTTGCAGCTCTGTGTGACTACATTGCATGGGTGAGCATATTCTGACTCAGCCATACTAACCTGCCTTAGCTGTGATGTCCACCACTTTGGTCACACACCCTACACTACCATTACTCCTTCTGTATTTTCTAATGTTATCCTTTCCTTGGTATGCTGGTACGTTTGATGTCTGATACATGTCTGATTTGTTGTGAGATGGTTTGTGCAGTAACCTCCTTAAAAGTAGTGCACAGGTGTCTATGAATATGCATGGAAGTGAGTCATGAAAATTGGTAGTATTATTTGCTGAGGTTGCTGACATTTGTTTAGTTGTTTGGACATACCAAACTGACTGTATTGAGTATGAAGGCAGTGGAATGTTCAACAATAAATGTTAAAAATACAAAATGTAGGGTGCCAAATATTTTCAGTCTTTGTATGTCAAGAAATAAGAGTCTATATCATATGTTCGAAGTTTTATAACATCAAATGTTAAAATATCAAATTTAAATGTTCAAAGTTATAAATCTTCGAACATGTGTAAAAAAAAAAAAAAACCTACACCCAAAACTAATGACTGTAGGGAGGGGGGCAAAACCCCCTGCACCCCTACACTAGTCAGGTAAGTTCCATTTGTTTGTTATTTTTTTTTTTTTTTTTTTTTTTTAGGCCCGGCAAGCCAGCACGTAAAAATCTACTGCCAATCATTAGCGGACCGGGGTTCCGCTGTGGCGACCCCTAACTGGGAAAAGCCGAAAGACACAATTATATGTTCAATGTTTGAAACTTTGAACATTTAAATTAGATTATTTAACGTTCAAAGTTTTCAAACTTTGAACATATAATATAGACATAGAAAATAATATGTAATATAAAAATAGTATAGCTGAAAACTGTAGAAAATAATTACATAAGACATGCATCTCAAGAAATTACTTAAGATGGGTTTTGAAAGGAGTTTACATCATATAAAAAGAAAAAAAAATGCCGTCACACAAACAAAAGAGTTTTAAAAATCAATACATCATTTAATTTGAAATGGTGTATATTTCGGATTCTGAAAAAGCATCTTGAGACGTAATGCAACTGCGTCTGCCTAGGTCGTGTGGTTGTTTCAAAGAGAGTCATCTGCAGTACCTATCATGTCTCAGACTGAGTGAGCTATTTAGCTATTCAGTCAGCAGTGAATTTTTGGTCTGAACAGTGGTCAGTGGTGGTTATGTGTTCTACTCTCCAAACATTATGTAATAGCATTTATTTTTTACGAGCTTTGGTATGCAATTTTCAAAGGTTGGAGAGTGCTCAGTCTTTATACAGATGCACATAAACAATAGTCAGTTATCATTTGCTTCATCATTTCAGCCAATTAAACCCAAAATGCCATTCATTAATTCTTTTTTTTTTTTTGGATTGCTGCGAACTCTGTATTTCTTTTATTTATATATTTGTGTTATTTTATTCTGTAGCTCTGAGTGGCACAACTGTAACAAATGGCAATGGTTTGCCTCATTGAAAATCTTCAGTGATGTCTACTTGGTTTAAAAAGAGAAGAATGATTTGAAGTGTTTTTAAGTGAAGAACAAATCCCTCGACACTCCCATGCAGACGGCTGTGCCTCTTTCATTCTGTATGATTAACTGTACGTTTTCCAGACCCTAAATTAAGTTATAACACCTTGAACAAGATTGTCAGTTTTAGAGTACTGAGCTTCAGTGAAGCCATTCTTGATGGACTGGAGAAGTACTCATGCAAGAAGTCATATCTGTTCTTATATGTACAGGGAATGCTATTTTACAATTTATTATTTGGGCTTGGGCATGCGTTTTGCTTATGTTTCCTTTAGAGATATTCTGTTTCTTGCATTTCACCACGGATGTGCCATAGGGTCATGGGAACACACAGAGTATCATGATATGAGCAGTGGTAATTTATTTTATTGTATTTATTTTACATTTGTTGACCGGGATAGTCTGACTGGATACATGTCCATTTTCAGCGGAGGCCCGGGGAGAAAAGCTCCAAACTTACAAACAGATAAAGACAAGCAAGTTACAGTATATGCACAAACATATTGTATTAACATACAAGTTACTGTCTCACATTTCAAGCTTATGAAGAATACAGTTTATATACAGAAATATATACAAAAATGTTACAGTTTCTCTTTTATCAAACCTATAGGTGCAGCTTATATACAGAGTACCTGCAAATATATTACAGTTTCTCTTTTCAAACCTTTTAGTGTAAGAGGTTAGTTGCTATGAATAGGAAATTGCAGGGATATGGAAGTAGATGAGGCTTTAGTCGGGGTTAGAGCAAGGACAAGAGTGAGTTTTAAAATACTGGGTTAGATTTTTTTTTTAACTGATTAAGGGAGGGGTTTAGAGTAAGGTCAGATGGGAGCGAATTTCAGGTTTTGCCTACTGAATTTGCAAACAAATATTCTTTAACAGACTGAACCAAAAGTTTTGTAGTGGAACGAAGAGGCCTAGCATTTTTGTAGGTATGGATAATGTTTTTAAGGGAGGGTGTTTTTTCTAGATGGTTAATGACCTTGAATGCTACAGTAAGTTGATTAAATTGAATTAGCCTGGGGAGTTCTAGCCAACCTAAGAGGTGTAGGTTTTGAGAATGATGTGTCCTGTAGGGAGTTCCTGTGGCAAACCTGGCAATTTGATTGTAGCAGCTAGAGAGTTTGCTGAGATCAGTTTTGTTCAAGTTAGTGAGTATTGGTGAGGCATAGAGTAGAGTTGAAAGCAGATGGGTACGGGCAATGGCAGTCCTAGCTAGAGGGGTGAGAAAAGGTTTGTTTTTGTATAGGGAGCCAAGTTTTTAATTAACGGTTTTAATAGTTTGGTTTACATGCATATCATATTTGAGGTTGTTGTCTATTATAACACCCAGGAGTTTGGTATACATATCTGGTGAGATTATGGTCCCATTGTTAGATGTTATAGTAAACGAAGGTTGAGAGGATTTACGAGTAGGGGAGAAGAGCAAT
Source organism: Protopterus annectens (assembly GCF_019279795.1). Taxonomy (NCBI): domain Eukaryota; kingdom Metazoa; phylum Chordata; order Ceratodontiformes; family Protopteridae; genus Protopterus; species Protopterus annectens. The sequence continues at coordinate 982,429,596 of NC_056748.1, read as the reverse complement.
AGCTTTGTTTTATTAGGGTTTAATATCAGCTGTTGATTAGAGATCCAGTTTTCCACTGTAGTAAAGGTTTTCTGGGTTAAACTAAGGAGATCTGTAGGGGTAGCGGCTGAATAGATCAGGGTGGAGTCATCAGCATATTGTATACAGGTTGCGTCTGGGATTACAGTGTGAAGGTCATTGATAAAGAGGGAGAAAAGAAGTGGACCTAATATGGAGCCTTGAGGGACACCAAGGGTAATGGGGAGAAGGGTGGAGAGTTTGACCTGCCATAGGACAGCCTGCTGTCTTCCACTAAGATAAGATTGAAACCATTGTATAGCATGGTTGTTTATGGATATTTTATTTAGGGTAAGTAAGAGTAGCTGGTGGTTAACCATGTCAAAGGCCTTGGAAAGATCGAGAAACAGGGCAGAAGATAGTTTGTTGTTGTTATGGTTGGAATTTATGACATTAGAAAAGGAGAGGAGGGCTGAGGTGGTACTGTGCTGGGAGTTGGCCACTAGATTATTTTGAATAAGGTAGTGTAAGAGTTGTTTATGGATATACTTTTCCATAATTTTAGCCAGAGGGGAAAGGATAGCTATTGGTCTATAGTTTGACAGAAATGTATTGCGGGGTTAGTTGTTGCTTTTGAAACATTGTATATGTGAACATTCCATTACTTGTGTGTGTGTGTGTGTGTGTGTGTGTGTGTGTGTGTGTGTGTGTGTGTGTGTATATATATATATATATATATATATATATATATATATATATATATATAGGTCTATATGACATATATGACATTGTCAACTTTTCGGAAAGTCGAAAGTCATATGGTTGAGAATGAGAAGCCTCGAATGTCTCCTGTGAGAAGCACCCAGGAGCTATTTCATGGCATTTCAACTAATTTTTTTTTCAGCTTTGAAGAGCAGTGGTTGTCCAAGAGTTTTCAGGCTACTGATCTCCTCTATATTTTATGAGAAGTCATTACAGAGGCACTTTTTGTTGACCTCTTTTCTAATGACACTTATAGATGTTCTCATTTATTTGGATTGTTATTCAATGTTTGTGATCAGAGGTACGAATGGGTACATATAATGAACAGCACATGACTCAGCTCTCATTCCATCTCCACAGGCTTGTATCATGTCTGCAGTATTACCAATGCTGCACTTATTCACTGCTTAGTTCCTGTATCCGCTACCTTCATTTACAAGTAAGACACCAAGGCACAGCTCTTCCACTTGAGGTTACTGATTAGCCTTGCTTCCAACACACATCAGAGAACCTCTTCAGTGGGTGCCAGAGATCACAATCAGTTGAGGTAAGGAGGACTGCATTGTATAAAAACACCAAAAATACTACATTAATGCCCCAAACTGGAAAATGACTAAATGTTGGCTATCTTTTGCTATCTTGCTCATGAAAATTACAAAAAGGAGGACAGACAAGTTAGACCCTTGACAAAATCATATTCCTACCTTGAGCTTATCTGACGTAACACAGAGAATGCAGGTACACATTTTGCTCAATAAATACAGGGACTTAGTGGCATGTAGCAGTAGCAATTGTATCCCCTCACAGCTGTAACACCCTCAGTAGACATTCTTGAGTACTCAGTCATATACATTCTCCAAGTCCACCAAACACATGTGAACTGATGAATTCCCATGACCCCTCCTGTATCTGAGCAAGTGCAAGTTTATTCTGCTGCTCCATGGCCAGGTTGTAATACTCATCACTGTTTCTGGAACAGAGACATAGCACTCAAATGGAGTCTTTTGAGTAACCTACCACAGCCTTTCCTAGAGGAACTGAGGGGTGATCAAAATGATCATTATCTCTCTATATCTGGAAAATACCCTCCCTTTTAAAAACAAGTACTGCCACCTACATTTGCCAATCCAAATGGATGGTTCTCATCTTTCACAAATATCTGAAAATGTGTTTTAATGACAAACCAACAATATCCAGTGCTTTCAGCACTTTCAGCCAGAACACACACATTTCTGCAGATTTTCCACCTTAAAACTGTGCAGCTGCTGTAGTGGTATAATCTACAGACATGACCCCATCTCATCAGCTGGTTCTTGCACTGCCTGTTTAAAAGAAGGTATGTCCGCTTGGTTTAGGACTTCAAAGGATTGCTTTCATGCCCCAATCATGTGAGGTTAGTGTTTCATAGGTTTATAGGTGTTTACTAGGCTAATAACCACAAGGGCCTTTTTAAGCCTAGCCGTGCGTCACAAATCTCTGGCAAGTTCTGATACCCTTGATAAGTGTAAGCATGGGCCTGGGAGATGACCCATTTACAGGTTACCTGTGTCCGTTAGAGACATAGGTGCCAAACCAGGAATGAAATTCCAGTTTCACATCCAATTGTCAAAGTTGCACTTGAATTGGGTTAGGGAGGAACTCTGCTTAACATGGATGGGGAGCATGTTCCATAGACGGGGTAGTCTCTGGGATACATTCCTATCTCTCCAGCAGGTCGTATGTATATGACAGCAAGGTTTAAGTCTTTAGAACAGGTAATTCTGGTGCTGTTTGATTTGTGGATATGCAGAAGGTGCATCAGTGTGGGGTCTGACAATGCCATGTATGCCAGGCATAGATCTCCCTCAAAAGCCTGTAGGAGACAGACCACCCTTGATGTGAATAACATATGCAATGCCTTCTTATATACCCAAAACCAAAACAGGACACATTGGTTAGTGGTTCATAGGTTTGTAGGTATACACTAGGCTAACTACCACCAGGGTCTTTATAAGCATAGCAATGCCACCCTACCCAGCCATGTCCCTATGTACCATGGGCATTTATTAGGAGGGGTATGTTAGTTAGGAAATTTCTAGAGGTTATGTGGTGGTGGTGGGATTTTAGTTTGGGCATTACTGTCTTCCTCTGTCTGTCAGAGACATGGGGACCAAACCCAGGGTGAATTTTTGATTTCCCATCCATTGGTCAAGGTTACACTTAAATGCAGTTAGGTATGGACTCTGCTTCACGTGGATGGGGAGCCTGTTTCAGAGCATGGGGATCCTCTGAGAAACATATCTGTCTCACCAACATGTCTTACTTATGTCATGAGCAAAATTTAAATCCTTGGATCTAGTAGTTCTGATGCTGTTCATTTTGTGGATGTGCAAAAGATGCATCAGAGCTTGTTACAAAGATGCCTTATATACTAGGCATAGATTACCACTCAGTAACCTATAGGAGACTGAATATAGAGATAGGGCTTTAAGGCAATCCATATAAGACAATGTGTTTGTACCCTGGATAAACCTAGTAAGGAACCTTTATGGGTGTCCCACCTGTTGCATGTGTCTGGTCTGGTAAATGCCAAAGGGGGAATTATGCTCAATGATGGGTTTAATAAAGGCCGAATAAAATGGTACAATGACTTCCTTGGACCTGGATGCCATGCCCTTACTTATAAGTTGGGCGGTACAGAAAGATTTTCTTACCACCTTGGCCACATGTTGGTCAAAGGCCAGATTACTGTCTATATATGATTCTAGATCCCTGACCACTAGGTCAACTCTTAGGCCTGTCTTACTGATGGAGTAAATAGCCTGGGTGGCAGTTTTCCCAAAAGGCATTCTAATGCATTTCTTGGCATTGAGTTTTAATCTGAGACTTTAGCACCAGTCATTTGTCTGTGTTAGACCCTCTTGTAAGATGCTTGTGTCATGGGGCTAATCTATGATAGCTCCCAATTTGAAGTCATCTGCAAACTTGGTCAGTCAAAGACCATTGACATTAGCGTTTATCTGTGAGAAGTTGATGCCAAATGGGAGGGTCCCAGCATGGAGCCTTGTGGTACCCCACTGGTGACCAGTCTCTTAGTAGAGGTGTTCTCACCAGTCCTGACTTCCCAGGTCCTGTCTGTGTGCCAGATGGCAGTATAATGAGTTGTGTATAGGTTTATGCCCAGTTTCGTGAGTTTATCAACTATACCAGAGTGGGGTGTTGTATCAAATGCCTTAGTCAGATCCAGGTAGGTGCTATGCACCATTTCCCCCTCTGCCATTGCCTTGGTGACCTTGTCAAATAAAGTCCACTGGATTTAATAGGCATGACCTTCCCTTGCCAAAGCCAAACTGGGTTGGGTTCAGTGTCTGTGCCTATGTTGATAATTTCCATGATAGTTTGTTACATGGCTTTGCATATTAAACTAGTCAGACTGATAGGTCTGTAGTTTCCAGGGTCAATTGGTGGTCCACCCTTGTGAAGTGGGATAACCATTGCATTCCTCTGTTTTCATGATACAAAGCCTATTCTGAGGCTACATTCGAAAAGTTACTCAAGTGTCCCTGATATGTCATGTTTCAAGCTAGTTAGGAGCCATCCTTGGATATTGTCATGTCTCATTGAAGCTGTGCTTTTGTCTTCAGCAAGTGCAGCTAGGACCTGCTCCTTCTTAATAGTTGTCGGTGGTGGTGGGGTTATAGGTTCATAGGTAGGTAGTAGGCTATTAGCCCTAGGGCCTATATAAGCCTAACCAAAAAAAGTACCCTGGCTTTCGCCACCCAAGAAAATTATTTCCCTGTACCCCTCTCGAGCAGAGCCACAGAAGTTATGCTAGTAGTTATTTCATGGAAGCGGGGGGGGGGGGGGTGAAGCATAAGCTGAATTTGTCTGCCAGCAAATTCACTATTTTGCTCTGCTCAGGGAAGGTGGCATCAATGATCATCAGTTCACACACTGATGTGTACTCCCTTGTGGTCGTCTTTAACATGTGAGGTTATCTTAACCTTATAATTGGCCTTGTTGGATTTAGTTATCTGCCAAAGATAGAAATTTAATGAAAAAAATTGTTACGCTTTTGTCCATTAATGTACTAGATTTCATCAGAGCAATCACATAATGTATAAAACTTTGTAACAACGTTTTCATGATTTTGTTTGAACTGATCATATGACTGTGTTATTTATATATATATATATATATATATATATATATATATATATATATATATACATTTTTTTGTATAAAAGGAAGTTTTATGTTGATGGTGTGTTCTATTTTAGATTTTGGAGTTTATGGAAACTTTTCACTTTTCACTCCTTTTTTAATTGTTCTCATATACTAAAGTCACCTGATAGTTTGAGTAACCCCTCTGAGGCCATCTGAAAAGTCACTTGCCATGCCTTCCTGCACTCAGGCCTTTGCTTTGGTGACTGCTACAGCTGCTAGTTTCTTGGCCTGTTAGCATCTGGCAGTGATATTTGTAGAATCCCCCCCACACCAGCTTGGCAGAGAATGCCTCTTTCTTTATCTTGACAGCTTTGCTCACTGCTGGTGTTTACCACTAAATTTTTGGGTAATGGCCATTACAAAAACTGACCATCTTTTGGACATAGGTTTATGCCCCTGCTTTGCCTACTGAGTTTTTGAACAGGGTCCATTAGATTTCACATCTCCAAACTCTCCAAGTTTGCAGAAGGAATTCTAAGAGAGGTGGAAACTGAACTCATTCCATAGAAACATATTTTATTTATCCTCAGGACACCCTCAGTATGTATGAAAACAATGCTCAAGTTGATAACAGTGATTATGCTAGCAAAATTATTTATTTATTTATTTATTTCACATTTGTTAACCGGGTTAGTCCAACTGAGCACAGGTCCATTTTCAATGGAGACCCAAGGAAAAATGCTCCAAGAAATGTAATTACAATTTTTCAGTAATAGATTTCACAGAGTAACAAAGACAATTTTACAATATATAAACATAGTAAGTATGTTTTTGTAAAAAAAGAAAAGAAAATAATAACTAAGTAATTATAAAGATGAAAATATAGTATATTCCATATGGAATATATATTTCATTAGCTAAACAGAGCACAGACAGCAAAATTCTAAGATCAGGACTCATTGTGCTACTAAGACATTATCCGATTTTCTTTACTATTTACATAGCATAGTCATACAAAGTACTGTTGAAAAATCATTACATCTATCCTCTTAATACAGCCAATTGAAGGAAAATACTATTTAAAAAAAAAAACAAGTTTCCCTTTAAATGAAATACTGCTTTCTTGTTAGATCAAGCTTCGATAGCAGGGTTTGGCTTTCATAGCTGGATTGTTTCATAGATCTAGTTTCTGTTACAGTATTCTCATGCCAGCAGTCATAATAAAGATTACCATCTAACTGCTTTCAGCATTTGACTTGTTTCTTTTGATATGGCTTGCCTTATCTGTATCTTTATACAGGCTGGCAGGTCAGAGGATCCCTTTTCTTGAACAAATTTTAGCTGATGTCTGTGATCAGCAAACAAAAAATAAACATCTTTTTCACTACTTTTATCTGATATAACAATCTCTTAAGCATGCTGGGGTATAGGTGGTTATAACCATACCTCTTCATTTTGTCTGCTACTTTTATTTATTTATTTATTTTCCTTTTTCAGAATTTTGGCTGTTACTTTTATTTATTTATTTATTTTTTGAAAATAATGTGCTGTAATTACCTCTAATGAAAAGTTTCTTTACCTTTTCTAGAATCAGTTACACCACTTAAAAAGTTTATATCCTCATGACCTGTGCACATCTGTGATGGAGTTAAGTTCAGTTTATTACCACATGTTTAAGCGCAGTGATAACTGGCATTTGTATGTTATGGGATGTTTTTGCAATGCGCTTGAGTAGGATGATTTAGACATGCTAGAAGATGAATTACAAGGTCAGTAAGGTTGTATAGCAAGTCTTCTGAATTACATTTCATAGCACTGTTATCTCTCTTTTTTAAACTTGCAGAACATTTAGGCCAGGACTCAGAAACATGTCCATCTGTGAGCAATAAGTCTGTGGAAAAAGAGCCTGTTAGAGTAATCATGGAAACCAGCGACTCAGAAACACATTGCCTGATAATGAGGTCTTTCCTCTCTGTGGTTAGTTTGCATATCTCTGAATCACTCAGTACTGCAAGCACTAACACTCCCTTTTCAGCTGCCCATGTGAAAATCATCTCTGGGGCAAGATGCATCATATTAGTACAGGCATACCTCTCATTCACTTCTCCAGATACACATATATAAATCAACCCCCCCCCCACACACACACACACACGGATCGTGATTTGCTTCTTAATTTGCCCTTCCCTCATAGATCATGAATGATTATAGTCAGTCAGCAATATTTGGAATGAGTTGAATTTTTTTATATTCTTCAGTAAACGCATCTGCATGCAAGACCTGTTGTTATTCTATTAACTTATTAAGTGGATTAGAGTACTATGTTGAAAGACCTCCTGGTGTTGTTCGTTGCATCTCCCAGCTTTGCCTGGAAGTGCTAGCATGGCCCTTTATATCACAGACAATTACAATCCATTAATAATGCCTGACATTATAGTTTCATGGTTTTTTGCGCCCATAATTTGTGCTGCCAAACCTGAGTTTTATTAACTTTTTAAATGGACTAGTGTAATAAAAATAATAATAATAAGTTTCCATGGCGTCCAGTGTTCCCCAGCCATCTTTCACACACACACACACACACACACACACACACACACACACACACACACACACACACACACACACACACACACACCCTACCTATTCCCTAATAACCCCCCACACACATACTTACCTGACATTACTATTACCAATACATACACTCACACATGCAGCCACACACACACGCACACACACACACACGCACACACACACACACACACACACACACACACACACACACACACACACACACACACATGCACTCCCCAATATTACCTATCTAGTATGCTCCCTGGCTTACCTTTAATGTGATCTCACCATTAATGAATGAAGGCAAGCTTCTTGCTGAATTAATTACTCTGGCTGGCAGTAAGGATTTACTGATTCTCTTTTCAGCAGTGTACAAAAGCCTTGACAGGAAAAATGATGGCCTCAGAATCAAACCTGGACTGTGGCATAACAGCCTTTGCAACTTGCAGGCTTAATCCTGTGAACAGAATTATTTCCTCCAAGCTGCCTTAAATAACTGTTACCTCTTCATTTATTGTTGGCTGTTAGACCTAACTCAGTCACCTGCCTCTGATTGCCTCTATATGTCTAAATGATATCACAAATTTCTCTTCTCACTTCTAGTTCATATAAACAATTGGTCACAGCCTTTCCTCATACTCCATGCATGCCTGAGTTGATGCTAATTAAGCTGGATCATAAAGATGCCATGACAATTACTAAAAGGTCTAATGAAGTTTCCCTCTGCATTGGTTATATTTTACCTAGTCTGTATAAGTACCATAAAACGTAAATGCTGGTACAGAAATGTGGGAAACACAGACCACAGCTGAACAAGTAACTTAATACTAAAATGCTTTTATTTTATAAGAGCTTTCATCTTAGTTTTATAAGGCTTTATCAGACAAACTACTAAAATCAAAGACAGGTATTTAAACTGCACAAAATCACATGATCCTTTCCGCCAAAAAATTTAAATTGACATACATTCACTAAATGGAAATGCAGTACAAATGTATAAAAATACATAAATATGGACATCATCTTAAAAAACGCTCAAACAAAACATATAAACATATATAATAAAAGGCCTATACAATGAAACCTATCTATTGTAAGCCCTTAACTTTAATAGTGATGAAACAGAAATAGACCCATTAATGCCTGGAAAACAACCAGCATTCAATTGGAGTTGCCAAGCCAGCTTTCTCTTTTCAAGTTTTAAACCCCAAGGTCCACCACGAATGTAAGGAACAACCTATTTTGGATCTATATTATAACAGCGAATGCTTAAAATAGCGAACGCTGTATAATCGACCCAACAAAAATGAAAACACAAAAATCCTAACAAATGGAACAGAGATTTTTCCAGGGGAAAAAAAATCACTGGTCCACAAAAAAAAAAAAAAAACAAATAAAAAACCAAACACAAAATAAAGTGGGGGGATGTGCCCCCCATACCTCCTACTTAAATATACCAACTCCGACATCGCACCACAGTGGAGGAATTGGCAAAGTCCCAAAAACGGCCCAGTGATTTTTTTTCCCTGTGAAAAAAAAACGCTGTTCCGTGTCTTCGGGACTTTGCCATTTCGACATTTAGCTGTCGATTAAACAGCGTTTGCTATATTAACCATTCACTTACTTAATAGGGAACCCATATTCTACAATAAAAAAATAATAAAAATGGTTTGAATATAATATAGTATGTTTCGCAAGGGCATTAACCTTGTTGGCATTTTTTCATGTCACAGAGATGTTCATACATTCTTTCCTAAAGTGTTCCTTCCATCTTCCAGATGTAAAAACACAAACATAACTGACATGAGGCAATATAAACTACTCCTTCTGAGGTGCAATTAAAACTACCAGAGGTATTAATAATGGTTCCATTAATTAAAAAATATATATATTTATTTATTTATTGGCATTTATTTACCAGGAAAGTCCAGTGGGTCAAGAAGAACCCATTTCCAGTGGAGGCCCAGGGAGAAAAGCTTCACAAAAAACAGTCAGTATAAAATTAAATAATATTGGAACAGTCTGTATTAACAAGAAGCATAGTTATAACAGGCAGTATAGATACTAAAAAATACATTATGAAAATATAGGTGGTACAGAGTGATAATACACAAACACAAGGCATTGAAGTAAATCCAAGGTATATGTTCTAGTATATTCTAAAGTGAGTGTACACTCTAGAGTGCACTCAGTTATGAGTGTAGATGATGAATAATATAGGAAGAGTTAAAATAACTGTCTAAAGTTATATGTATTATAAATAGGGAGAGATTGGTGTTAGAAATGATAACTTCGATGAAGTAATAGAAATCAACGTTTTGGAGGATGGAAATAGGGAAAAAAGGTGATATGATGTAAAATTTTCCCTTGTCAGAAATATTACTAGATGTCCCAGTGTCTAACTCCAAAAAGGGCTTGAAACTCAAAACTTTTCTATTGGCCACCACTGGACGGGCCCCCAGTTTTTCATAACTCTCCATATTATCTGTCACCACACAGCAATTTTTGCAAAGAATAGATTTGATGGAATTACTGCCATAGCTTTAGGTAGTTATAAAACTATTACCAAGATTAGATTTCTTCACAGATGTCTGTTCTAAAAGCTGAACGTCAGAACTAACTAAGTCCGAACCTTGTCTCTTCAAAATAAAGGTAAAATACTGAATCTCCCTTTTTTGAATAACTTCATCTAATACATTGTCAGTAAAGTACTCTGGATAATGCCTACTAAGGAGCATCCTCTTAATAAACTGACATTCATCAACAAAATCCTCAAAAACATTTGTCATCCTTGCTGCCCTAATCAACTGACCTTCTACCACACCTTTTTTTTATGGGACATAAGATGTGCACCAGAAAAAACATAAATAGCTGTTTGAAAACTAGCCTTCTTAAAAATCCTTGAAATCAATCTCTTTCCTTCATAATCTTTTATCAACATAACATCCATGTACAAGATTTTATCCTTACCTATCTCATTTGTAAAAGAAAGAAAATCGGTAGAACTATTAAGATATTCCACAAAAAACAGAATCAACTCAGCCCTGTCTTTCCATACAATAAGTAGATCATCCAGGTGTCTGGTATATAAATAACAGCAATCCTTGAAGGCACTGACAAAAACAAACCTTTTCTCCCATTCAGTCATCACAATATTCACGTACAAAGAACTGCATGCTGAGCCCATTGCTAAATCTTTGAGTTAGTAAAAAAAAACTGATGGTCAAATGTGATAAAATTATTATACAACACTAAGGATGGCAGGTCAACAAATAAATTAATCCTTTCATGAGCAAAATTAATTTCAGATAATAAAAATTCCATATACAATCCAACCCTATACTATGTGTAATACAAGTGTATAGATCTTTGACATCTATAGTCAGAAAAATAATACCTTCATCAAAATGTAACTCATTGCATTTGCTCAAAAGGTCTCAAGAATCCTTACTGAGATGAGCAAATTTAGTCAATTCTTTTTTTAAATGAAAACCTAAAAAGTTTGCTATAGGTGCCATAATTGGCACTCTCACGTCAATAACTGGTCTTGAAGGTGGCTCGTATAAATTTTTATGGATTTTTAGGAGTCCAAAATTGTAGGAATTGTTGGATTAATCAGGAACAAAAATTTAAATTCATCAGGCATGATTTGCTGGTGCATAAGCATATCATACAAAATCATTCAAAACTTTTCATATGCCATAGTTACATAATTTTCAGAAACTTGCAAGTAAGAATCTTCAAATAAAATATTGTAAATCTTCTGGTTATAAAGCATCTGATCCATTACTACCACCCTACCCCCCTTATTGGGCTTCATTTTATGTATGTCACAAGACTTCAAATAACGTAACATATCCAGTTCCTCATCTGTAATATTAGAATAAAGACAGCTTTCCTTAGCATTGTTCTTAAAAAATCCCTGATGTCAAACTCACATAATTTTTCAAAAACATAAACAGTTGGATGGGGGAGGGGGGTTATAGGTGCTTGCAACTCTTAATACATTTTCCAATTCAGCATCACCGTGGAACATCAACGCAAAGTTCAATTTAACTTCCTGGTATAAAATTTTAAGTCCATCAAAGTCTCTACCAAATTTGCCCATTTAAAAATAACAAAGGTAAAACATTTAGACAAAAGATCAGCTTGTTTTGATTCTACCTCACAGGAAATAAAATTAAAAATATTAAAGTCACCTGTATTGTTAAATGCAATGTCCACCAGAGGGATAGTCGTAACCTATAGAATTCCATCCATTATTGCCAACGGTTCTTCCATTATCCATTCCTCCTCCATTGTCCTGACCACATCTGCCATTCATTCCCTTGTTTCTGCTGCCTCTCCTTCAGTCATTCTGACCTTCCGGGGGGGGGGGGGCAGATGTTCCAAAGGGGTCTCATCTTCATTATAAAACTGTAATTCATCATGTTCCTCATTAACGGGAAAATTGTTCTCATCAACATCATAGTTCCCTTGTTTGTCTTTGTTACCCCATTCTTGCGAAAGAGGAGGAGGGAGGGTATGCCTTATTATTCTCGTATTCCAATTTATCCCGCTCCAAATTCATCAATTTCCTACTTCTAATGTGACCAATTTCATGGTCAATCCAGGAAAAAGTACAGGAGTACTGTGTTTTAATTTGCAGATATGGGAGTTCTCAATAATAATTCTATCCAACAAACTCACTTCAACCATCAAACTGTCTATTAAAATGTTATTATGCTTAATTAACACTCCCATAAATTCGCATCCATGTTTGTTGAAAAGTTGCAATAACTCCAAGTGGAGGGGCAAATTTAGAATCAGACCCATTGGGTATTTCCACAGCCGGAGCCCCTTCAGGACTGTACCCACGTTAATTGACTCAGTGAGGCAGGTGTTCTCAAATTGCAGCTTGCGTATTTTCAATAATTTGTATTCAAAAGATTCCAGCTTCTCTCCAAGGGAGGAATCTGCTGCTGCATGTGTATTATCAGAAAAAAAAGCAGGACCATTCTCTAACCATTTATTAAAGTAAAAGAAAGGAAGCTCAAACGGTTCGTGGATACCAGTCATCAGTCTGTTGTTAATCAAAGCCATCATCCCTCCATTAACATTATTAAAGTTATTGTTGTTAAAATAATTTATAAATTAATTAATAAAAATGTATATGATCTATCTTTGAGACCAATTGTTGATGTGAGAGCGTCAATTACGGCACCTATAGCAAACTTTTTAGATTTTCATTTAAAGAAAGAATTGAATAACTATGCTTATCTTAGTAAGGATTCTTGGGACCTTTTGAGCAAATGAAATGAGTTACATTTTGATGACGGTATTATTTTTTGACTATAGATGTCAAAAATGTATACACTTGTATTCCACATAGTATAGGGTTGGATTGGTTTATGGATTTTTGTATTATCTGAAACTGATTTTGCTCATGAAAATATTAATGTATTTGTTGACCTGCTGTCCTTAGTGTTGAATAATAATTTTATCACATTTGACCATCAGTTTTTTCACCACCTCAAAGGTATAGCAATGGGTTCAGCATGCAGTTCTTTGTACGTGAATATTGTGATGACTGAATGGGAGAAAAGTTTTGATTTTGATAGTGCCTTCAAGGATTTCTGGTATTTATATACCAGATACCTGGATGATCTATTTATTATATGGAAAGACAGGGTTGAATTGATTCCAGTTTCTATGGAATATCTTAGTAGTATTAGTGATTTTCTTTCCTTTACATATGAGATAAGTAAGGATAAAATCTCGTACCTGGATGTTAATGTTGATAAACGATTATGAAGGAAAGGGATTGATTTCAAGGATTTTTAGGAAGGCTACATTTTCAAACAACTATTTATATTTTTCTGGTGCACATCCTATTTCCCATAAAAAAGTGTGGTAGAAGGTCAGTTGGTTAGGGCAGCAAGGATGACAAATGTTTTTGAGGAATTTGTTGATGAATGTCAGTTTATTAAGAGGATGTTCCTTAGTATGGTTTATTTAGAGTCCTTTACTGACAACATATTAGATTAAGTTATTAAAAAATGGAAACTCAGTATTTTACCCCTATTTTGAAGAGACAAGGTTCAGACTTAGTTCTGAGGTTCAGCCTTTAGAGCAGACATCTGTGTGGAAATCTAATTTTGGTAATAGTTTTATAATTACCTACAGCTCTGACAGTAATTCCATCAAATCTATTCTTTGCAAAAATTGATGTGTGTTGACAGAGAATATGGAGAGTTATGAAAAACTGAGGGACTGTCTGGTGGTAGTCTATAGAAAAGGTTTGAGTTTCAAGTCCTTTTTGGAGTCAGATACTGAGACATCTAGTAACATTTCTGACAAGGGAATGTTTTATTGTTCTGGGTGCAATTATTGCAACTATGTTATTGAGGGTGAAGTTTTTTTTAATTAATGGAACCATTATTATATCTCTGGTAGCTTTAATTCCACCTTAAAAGGAGTAGTTTATATTGCCTCATGTCAGTCATGTTTGTGTTTTTACATCTGGAAGACGGAAAGAACACTTAAGGAAAGAATGTATGAACATATCTCTGACATGAAAAAATGCCATCCAGGTTAATGCCCTTGCAAAACATACTAAATTATATCCAAACCATTTTTTTAAATTTTTTATTGTAGAACAGGTTGTTCCTAACATTCGAGGTGGACCCTGGGGTTTAAAACTTGAAAAGAGAGAGCTGGCTTGACAGCTCCAATTGAATGCTGGTTGTTTTCCAGGCATTAATGGTTCTATTTCTGTTTCTTCACTATTAAAGTTAAGAACTTACAATAGATAAGTTTTATTGTATAAGCCTTATTTTTTTATTTTTTACATGTTTTGAGTGGTTTTATGATGATTTCTATATTTATGTATTTTTATATATTTGTACTACATTTGTATTTATTGAATGTATGTCATTTTAAATTTTTTGGCGGAAAAAAATCATGTGATTTTGTGCAGTTTAAATACCTGTCTTTGATTTTAGTAGTTTGTCTGATGAAGTATTATAGAAATAAATATTAATGGGATGAGTTTTCAGGTAGAAGGGGTATATAATTGTGAAACAGAGGGGGTTATATATAGGCTTAAGTGCCCTTGTGATAAATTTTATATAGGAGAAACTAAAAGATTTTTTTCCACCAGGCTTAAAGAACATGTTAGAGATATAAGAAAAAGCAGTGAATGTAATCCAGTAGCTGTGCATTTTCAGCAGTGTCATGGTAGTGATCCTAAAGGGCTACACGCCACAGTTTTGAATTACATATGTAATGTATGTATATATAGAAGTCATATGCAAGAATATAAAAACAAGCTGCATATTATAATTTAATACACTTTCCCCTATAGGACTTAACAGGGAAGTGCGTTGGAAATGTTTTTTTATGATAGGTTGGGTTTGTTTTAATTTATTATTTAATTATTTGATTAATTCATTTAATCTATATAAGCTGTGTTTTTTATGGTACATAGTACTCTGTAAAGGCACTAGAAGTATTTAAGGTTTTACAATAAAACAGATTTATTATTACTAGCCATTGTTTTTCTTTGTGGTGTTTTGTAAAGTCCTCCTTTATTGGTTGTATTATATGGTTTTCAATGGCTAGTGAGTACATCTATACCACGTTTGTTTGTGAGACAACTTTGGATTCCTCACAGAGAACCACAGAAAGCTTTTTGGCACAATCAAGCAATGGCAATGGTAATTCTGCAGAGACTTTTAATTGTGATGATGAGCAGCCTAATTGAGGTGAGGTGATGCTTGGTGTTTATAATAAATGGGAAAAAGAAAGGAGAAAAAGTTCCATTAATCCGTTTACTGCAACTGGGAGAAGTCTCAATGGACTGGTAACATCAGAAGTACAGACAATATTAGATAAGATGGAAAAATTAATTTTTAAAGAGATTTCCTTATTTTACAACTTGCAAAGTTTAGAGAGATATGTAGAACTCAATATAACGCCGAGGGGTTTACGTTTTATAAAAAATCCCTCTACTCCCTTTGACTTGTCTAAACCTATGGAGAAGCAGTTTCATGCTTGCTGGGTTTTAGCAGCCCATAATTGTACTCTTGAATGGGTTTGCATCCTGGTAGAGCGGGATATGTGCCAAAGAGGGAACATTAAGGAAGAGACTAAAACATTGTGTAGAGATGTTTTGCAAAAAACTGACACTGTAACACTGGAGCAGTTCCTTAGAGGTATTAATGATAAACTTGCTACTTATGAGAGGGAACTGATTAAAAGAAAAACATCTAAGTTACATAGAGACTTAAAAGACTATGAGTTGAATCAGGCATTCAGTGTGGTATCTGATCAGCGGTCTAAATGTTAGTAGGTTCCGTTTGAAGAGAAGCAGGAAGAAGGGAAGTTACACTTTACAGCCTATACTTTGTTGGAAAGTGCTGCTTTGTCGACAGAATATGAGACTGAAAGAGAATACCCACAACTTCCCAGGGCAGGGAATGAACAATATTTACAACAGAATTTTTTGTGGGAAACAAGATGTTAGACACGGAGGATGAAAGAGAACTTGGAATGGGCATGAGCAGCAGAGGGACACTTATACCTATCCTCAGTTTAACAAACAAAGTAAATGGGACTGATCTTTCTATGCAACATATAGCAACTGATGTAAATGGTTATGTGGTTAATCTGTTGGGTTATGATTTAAGTGCAGTAGTAAATAAAGGTTTAAAATTCATACCGACAGCATTACCAAGGCTATATGAGTTGAAAGGGGAAATGTTTAAGTTTGTTCGTAAATTGCATTTACTGGATTATTATAAAAATAGTGACGATTATGAATATTATGACTGTGACATGTCTGAATCCACTTTTATTCTTGTGATTCAGAGATTATTTCAAATGCATACTATAAATTTGACACAGAAAATGTGAGTTATAAGAGTGATTTTATTCTGCCCTTTAAAAATTTTACCATTCAACAATTTCTATCAATGTTAAATTTCAGTGTCAAAAAAAGAGTATAATGTGTTTAATAAAAATAAAAAAAACACATTAAACATAATTTAACAAAGAAAGAATGGTTAAGTTTGAATAAATTGAAAAACAAAAAAGATTTGGTATTCAAGCATGCAGACAAAGGGGGGAATTGGTGGTAATGAATTCTAACCAGTATATTAAGATATGTTATACACATCTGAATAATGGTAGTAATGAATTCTAACCAGTATCTTAAGATATGTTATGCACATCTGAATAATAGAAATGTGCATGCTAAAATTAAAGTAGAAGTTTATAATAAGGATATTGCAGATTATAAAAAACTTATGAATAAAGGGCTGAGGTTGAAATATTTTGATTACAAGGATGTGGAATATAAATTCAATGTAAAAACGTGGTCTATGGCCTATTTTTATTGCATGCCTAAGATACATAAAACTCTATATGATCCACCAGGTCGTCCAATCGTTTCTGCATGCAACTATTTTACACATAACATCTCTTGTTTTTTGCATCAGTATCTATATATGGAAGTGGATAAACTACCTTCCTACATCAAATATGTATTTTATTTTATTGACAAAATTAATATTACATAATGGAAGGAAGAGGTGTATTTTGTAGTTGTAGATGTTGTTAGTCTGTATAGTAATATTCAACACAAATTTGGGTTGAAAGCTGTATTACATTTTTTGGGAGATCGACCTGATGCCCATTTTATTTCAGATTTATTGCTTTTTGGTTTGACTAATAATATGTTTGAATTCAATGGGGAGTTATACAGACAGTTGCAAGGGACAGCCATGGGGGCAGTGTTTGCCCCATGTATGCTAATCTATTTATGGGCCTTTTTGAAAGTATATACATATATACAAATTATTTTTTTTAAGAAGCATGTAGTGAAATACTATAAGTTCATAGATGATTTGGTTTTTATATGTGATGGTGGTTCAGAATATGTATAAAATGTTATTGAACAAATTAGTGTAAACAGCTTTGGGATAAATTTTGATGGCATGCAAAAATGAAAAAAGGTAAATTACCTAGATGTAACTTTGGAAGGTATGAATAATGGAGAGATAAGAACAAGAATCTATAGAAAAGTTTCCATACAGGATCCATATGTTATATGGGGAAAGTTGTCACCCATCACATATTATGAAATCGATACTCTATGGTGAATTTTTGAGAATATCCAGACTTTGTAGTTATGAAAATTAGAGACATGGGGAAATGGAAAGATCTGTTAAAATGTTTGAAACCAGGGCATATGATAGACAGGCTATATTAGAAGGAGTGAAAAAAGTTACTATGGCTAAGGTAATACCCCAATGGGAAATAAAGAATGGTAGGGTTACCTTTGAAGCAAAAAATAATATAAATGAATCCATTTTTCTTTTACAAAATATACCCTATTTGCTGATAAATTGTGAATATAGTAAAATATTATCGGGATATTTTTAAAAAGGATGATACTTTACATTTTTTGAACAAGAAAAAAATTGGTTATTTCCTATAGTAGGAGTAGAAGTATCAGGGATTTTTTAGTTCATAGTAAGTTTCAAATGTCCAAAGTTACTAGAAGTATCACAGTTAGGACAAAAGGTACTTAGCTGTGTAGTAGATGTACTGGATGTCAATTTGTGGTAAATAAGTTTGACAATATTAATGGGGTGAATTTTCAGGTAGAAGTCACCAAAGCCGTAGACGAGGGTAAGGTGGTTCACACAGCCTATCTTGACCTCACCAAGACTTTCGACACCATCCCCCATTCTGGAATTATAGCTAAACTCACTAAACTAGATATAAATCCCTGTGTCACAAGATGGGTTGCCAACTGGCTCACTGACAGAACCCACACTATAAAAGTTGCAGACTCCAAATCTGACTTCAAACCAGTGACAAGTGGAATACCACATTGTTCAGTCCTGGGGCCTCTCTTGTTTGGTATCTACTTCTTTGAAGTACAGGCTAACACAGAAGGCCTCTGGCTAACGAAGTTCACAGATGACTGCAAACTAGGAGCTATAGTCGAGTCCCCAAATTATGTGGGCATCCTACAGAAGGGCCTCACTGAGACAGATGCCTGGTGTCAGAGCCATGGCCTCAAGCTCAATGCCAAAAAGTGCATTGTTATCCCCTTTGGTAAAAACTCTGTACTCATGAAATACCACATAGGTGGCAGTCTTCTTAATGCTGAAAGTGTGATAAGAGACCTTGGGACCCAGGTGGACAGTAGTCTCTACTTTGATAATCACATTGCCACAGTAGTCAGGAAATCCTTCTATCTGGCACACCTCATCACAAAAGGGTTCTCATCCAGGAAAAAAGAGGTTGTTGTTCCACTCTACTCGACACTCATTAGACCCATTATAGAGTACAATGCCCCTTTTGGAATGTACCTCACAAGACATCTGCAGCAGCTGGAAAGGCCACAGAAGTACCTCACAAAGAGGATTACTGGCCTCAAACAGATGCCCTACACTGACCATCTCAAAAAACTCCAGCTTTACTCTGTAGCATATTGCCTACTCCGAGGTGATCTCTGCTTAACATATAAAGCTATGTCAAACCCAGAGCTGTTGGACATGCTACACCTAAAGAAATCCCAATCCCTCCGAGCTACATGCTCTAGGGACCTAAACCTTGTCACCACAATAAACAAGACATGCTGGAGGGATAGATTCCTGTCCCAGAGACTTCCCATGCTCTGGAACAAGCTACCCATCTATGTCAAGCAAAGTTCCTCATTAACACTCTTCAAGGAAAATCTTGATGAGTGGATGGGAAATAGGAAATACACCCCGGGGGTCACTTCTGTGGCTCTGCTTGACAGGGGCACAGGAAATTAACTTTCTTGGGTTGGCGTAAGCCAGGGAACTTGTTTGCTAGGCTTACTTAGGCCCTTGGGCCGATAGCCTAGTACCTACCTATGAACCTATGAAGGGGTATATAATTGTGAAACAGAGGGGGTTATATATGGGCTTATGTGCCCTTGTGGTAAATTTTATATAGGAGAAACTAAAAGAGGTTTTTCCACTAGGCTTAAAGAACATTTTAGAGATATAAGAAAAAGCAGTGAATATAATCCAGTAGCTGTGCATTTTCAGCAGTGTCATGGTAGTGATCCAAAAGGGCTACAAGCCACAGTTTTGAATTACATATATAGAGGTTGTATGTCTATGCAAGAATATAAAAACAAGCTGCATAGAAAGGAAACTGTTTTGATATTAAAATTTAATACACTTTCCCTATAGGACTTAATAGGGAAGTGAACTGGAAATGTTTTTTTATGATAGGTTGGGTTTCTTTTAATTTTATTAATTATTTAATTCATTTAATGTATATAAGCTGTGTTTTTTATGGTGTATAGTACTCTGTAAAGGCTTGTTTAAGCTGAGGTGCTAGGAGTGTTTAAGGTTTTACAATAGAACAGATTTATTATTACTAGCCATTGTTTTTCTTTGTGGTGTTTCGTATATTCCTCCTTTATTGGATGTATTATATTATAGAAATAAGATGAAAGTGCTTATGAAATAAAAGCATTTAGTATTAAGTTATTTGTTCAGCTGCGGTCTGTGTTTCCCAAGTTTCTATATCAGCTTTTTCGTTTTGTTGTAGTTCATTGCGGTTTATTGTTTTTGCAGTCTTACACTGTATAAGGACCACCTGGGACCTCTCTGAAAATGGCCCATAGGCCTAATGATGGGACAAGTCCTGCCAGTAAAATAAATAAATTTATGCATACACTTCAGGTGTCCTTACCATCTCATATTTTCTATAAAATTTCCCTGTCTTTTCTCTACTAAGTGAAAGTCACTTTGTATTATAGAATGACTTCCAGAATTATGTAAACATTGTGAATGCAGCCCTACCAATGTATTACATAAGGTGAAAGATAGGGCATATATATCTTAAGATAGCATCTCTATCAGCCTTGTTATTGAGTCCCACATTTTGTTGACCTTTATCATTGTCCTTATCTGTGAGTTGTACCATTATACTTAAGTGTAAAATAATAATTCCTGTATCCTTTATCATATTTGATCTTTTCAGGTCAATTCTCCAAGAGTGTATGTTATTCTAAAAGTCTCCCACCAAAGTATATAACTTTGTATTTTTAAAACTGGTGTCTGCTAGACACTTGCTTTTTTGTTCCGCAAGCGGTATGCAGTCCATTTCATAGCTATACCCCATTATGTCTATCATTCCACTGCTTATTTGCAATAAATTCTACTGTTCAACTGAATGTTGTAATGTATCTGCTTATGATACTACTGACTCATATTCAAGTATTTTTACAAGTACCAGAAGGCCAAGCAATGGGAGGCAGGAAAATAACGTTAGTGATGTTGAGCACTCTCTACATCTTCTAGTCTATTGGAGGAGTTCCAGCCCTATGCAGATATGACAAAATTTCATTTGTAGTCTACCAAGCAGTTCTGCCAGCACCTTCAGAAACTAGATTGTGAGACACCCCTCTGTTCAGCCTCTGCCCCTAAATGTCCACAGATTTTTCTCTAGAAGTTCCCTTGCCACTTCCCAGTCATCCAGATCCCTATGACTACCTTTCCTTCTCCTTCACTGCTGGTTCATCATCTTTTGTAAGCACTGAAAGAAAGAATGCAGTTAGTACTGCTGTCAGGTCAGATATTCTTGTACCTTTGGTCCTTTTGCAGCAGTCCTACATATCAGTCATCCTATGTTCTTTAAAACACACATGAGAAATTGTAGTCCATCCTTTTATTACTCACCCACCTTCTTCTCTAAAGTCACTTAACATTTTTCCTCTTTCCTTAGGCCTTTCTGCTTCTCTTTTGATGTCACCGTTTATTTTACCTGCCTTTTTTCAGGTTGAACATGAGCTTTCTACACTCCTTTCTTCTTCTGATACAAACTATGCAGCCTGACATTCTGTGCTTTAACCCCTTCTTAACATTGCAGATCCCTATGAAATGAGTTACACTGGTTCACTTTAAGCAGAGTTGCATGGTACAAAATGATTTATTGATGTAGTCTGCAAAGATCAGCAAAGCAAGGAAGTGTATGCTTCACCCTTCATAGAGATCATCAGTACAGTACAATCGATTCTTCACTCATTCAACAGCCATTCAATGCTTTAAGCCAAATGACACTTAGTTACCCCAAAAGGAAAAGCTAACTAAAAGCTAGTTTCAAATCAAGGCGAAGGAAAGAAATAGTCAAAAACAACAGCACTAAGAAATGGGTCATGTCAACGAGCTCTGCCTACTCACAGAAAGAGATGGTAGAGCAAGTGTACGCACTTGTTGTTTTAGCCTTTGCAGGTTTTATTGAGGGAGCCTTTGGTATTATGTCATTTTTCCTGAAGTGAAGTGAACTAGTCTAACTTATTTCAGTGGAATGAACTATAGCATTGTGGAATATGTCCATTCATTTTGCTGCTTAACACTTCTATTTTTCCTATTTCCTCCTGTCTTTCTATATTATGACTGACTGTGCATCTCAGTCTGACGTGCTGTGATTGTTATCATTTGTCATTGTCACATTTCTTACCCCTGTTATATTTACTTTTAAATGAACTATGCAAATAGGTGAAGGAATGGGGCCAACCTATGTAAAAATAGATTAATTGTTGAGAAAGGGTTATCAGATGTAAGGCCTGTGCTAGCATTTTGGGGGCCCTCACTAAATGTCAAGTTGGGGCCCCCCAGGATATTTCCAGTGTATCACCCTATCACCATTACCCCTTCTAAGGGACATTTTAGTTTATGCTGCTAGGAGTATTTTGCACAGACTGAACCATGACTACAGTATGACTGAACCATGGCTACAGTACTCTTACATTAAGACAGGCCTGTGTACCGCACTATGTTGGCCCATCTCACAGAGGGACATTTACAGTTACTGGCATTTAGTTGCAACAGAAATACATTGCAACAACTCTATGTACAGGAATGGACTTGGGTGAAATTGTGCCCTAGGCACTGCCTACTTGTTTCACCAGCTGCACAAGCATACACACACACACATACACACACGCACACATGCACACACACACACACACACACACACACACACACACACACACACACACACACACACACACACACACGCACACACACACACACACACACACACACACACACACACACACACACACACACACACAGACATCCTCCAGTGACTCCTCTTCCCAACTCCCTACACTCTGCACATGTTCTTCCTTTTCTCACATTTTGCCTTGCACTTCAGCTTTTTCAAGAAGCTGTGACTTTCTATATAACTGGAAGTAGATTTTAAAGTTTTTTTCTTATTATACAACCTTTTCATTTGGTGATGGCTTGAACAGAAATTATGATTAAGGAAAGAAATTCAGTGTTTCTGTTCAACTTTAGTTTTCCTTGCATCCTTTCAAAGCATCTTTTATGACCAACAGAGCACAGTAGTAGCCATTTAGGAAATAATTCCGTTAAGCTAGGGCCCCCCAGAAGCCAAACTGTTATAGGTTCAAAGGGATGCATTTTAGGGCATTTTCTCAAACTTTTAATCCAATGGTGGCTTGAACAAAGAACATCAGGATTTTCAGGAAGACATAAGTTGTACCCCAGACTTAATAATCAAAGCTGGCAAAATGGTATCTCACAATAAACTACCCAGACAATTATTGTGAGGATGCACAAATCCTGTCTGGTAATGCTGCCTACCAAACTAACCCCCCAAACCCCCCCCAAAAAAACATTAGGATGAAATCAGAGATGCAGCTGGCCACAGTCATGTATTGTAAGGTACTGTGGTCATGCATATACATAGAATGCCTCCTCAACCCTACTTCCCAAAGATAGCCACCTGCATAGGACCCTGATGTGTGGTTGTAAGGAAAGTGAAAAAATAATGATTACAGTAATGTAGCCCACTTTGTCGTCCCAAAACAGTCCTCTGCCCTACACAAGCTAAAGTAACCTTCTTTGTACACCTCTGAGGTCTGCAAGAAAAGTAAAAGAAACAATGACCACACTGTCCCCAGCCCCAACACATTATTACAATGACGTCCTATGTACACCCTTAAGGACTAATTGTGATGAAAATTATAGAAGTAATGGCCACACTATCCCCAACCTTCCACATAACCTACAGCAATCTTCTGTACACACACATCTGAGCAGGGCTGGTTTTAGAATGGGAGTGGTTGAGGGCAGAGGCCACCACTAAGTCCATATCAAAATTCATTTATACAGTCCTGAATGTGGGGGCCACCAAACTCCTAAAATATCTAAATGCCTGAATGTTCCGTGATGCACTTTATGCCTTACTTTTGAAATGAGATTACTTGTTAACTGCATTTTTTATTCCTACCCAGAAGAGTTAAGTATGTTCCTGGCACTAGTGTGTGTGTGTGTGTGTGTGTGTGTGTGTGTGTGTGTGTGTGTGTGTGTGTGTGTGTGTGCGTGTGCGTGTGTGTGTGTGTCTGTATGTGTGTGGCAGATAAATAACAGTAATACTTTTACACAGACACAGACACACACACACACACACACACACACACACACACACACACACGCTGCATGTTCACCTTCACAGAAACTCGAGGAATTTCATTTAACCTGCTGCATGTTTTTGAGGTGTTGGGGTTAACTAGAGCAGATGGATAGATGCACACAGACAGGGAGGGTATGCAGACTCATCATAGAAAAAAATATAGCCAATAACTCAACTGAGCAAAGCACTGTGAAATGGCAATGCTACTCACTGTGCCACAGTGGCAATAAACATTTACTTTCACACACATCCTGTTTCTGCCAAACCACCAAAGATAGCAACCTATCATGTGTAAGGTCTATGTTTGTTATGGTAAGTAAAAGAAATATGGCCAGCTTGTTACTGATAAATGCACAGCAAACAAGTACCCCCCCACAATCATCTGAGAAAGTCAAACAAATTATAGCCAGCTTGTTACTTTTGCCCTGCAACATGCAACACAGACACACATGCACACACAAATGTTACACTGATTTCAGCAAACAGAGATACACTGTGCAACACTGGTATGGTCACACTAGATCTGGGACTGTTGTTTACAGTCATCAAGAGGTAAATCACTTTTATTTACCTCATTGAGGAGTAATTCATACCTATCCCTGATTTTACAGAATGTCTCAGATTTTGCCTCATAACATTGCTGTGTACCTCGTAAAAAGTTTGATTTGCTGGTGAATCATTCAGGATTGCAGACATTCAAATCTATACATCCGAGTTTTATACTTCTGATTGTCCAGAAAGGCATGTTGATGCAAAATGTGTTAATATATTAAATTTTTAAGTAAACTAGAGTAATATTTTAAAAATGTTCATCATTTTAAGCTTTTATTCTACTATTAGTTTTGACTTTGCCCAGAATTCTTCATCAAAGATATTGAGAGTTATAGTATCTGGTGTTTTGCCCTCTTTTATGAAACTCCCTGAAAGAGAAAACTATCCCTGAGGATCAGAAGCATCAGTTCTTCTTAAAATCCAAGGTATTCACTGAGACTGGTCCCTCTGGACTGCAGATATCTTGTGGTTACTGTAGATCAGAGTGTGTGTGTATGTACCTTTAAGAAGCATTTCCAGATGTAAGGACATGCATATAAATAGTGAGCATGTGCAGGCAGCAGTGCCATTTTGAGAGAACAGCCAGAATGTTAACATGTATGACTGTGGTAGTCAGTCTGCTTATAAGTTTATTTAAGTTTAAGTTACAAAGCCTCATTCCTGATCTGTTTATGTGTAATAAAGCTGCTTGAACTGGAGCCACAAATGTTTGTTTTATCCTGACCAGATGAGCGACATGGTGTCAGAACCAGGATTAAGAGAGCAACTTCTTCAAGCCATGAGGTGCAGAGTTGAAGTTGAAGGCAGATTAAGCTGGTTGACTGAAACGGAGCTAAGACATACAAAAAAAGGGCCAGAAATGAACTTAAGGTAACAAAAAAACTGCACAAATGATTTATTTGGCAAAGAAAATGAAATGGTGCATTATTAATAAATGAGTAGCACAAAATGTATTATTAATCAAACAAAAGGCACAAAACACATTATTAATTAAAAGAAACATTTGAAGCTATTATATTTGATATTACCTTTGGTTTGCATAACGAGCATGTTTAAAGTAAAATGAGCACAAGAAAAGTATAATGATCATGATAAGAAATTAAAAGGGCATAACGAGTACAATAAAAGGGCAAATTAAGCTTAAAGAGCAAGGCAACTGTATGTTTTTTATTAAAAGACCGTGTTTGGGCACAAACTACTATTTCACATTGACCGAAGCCATTCAAACCATAACTAGAGTTGTTCAAAGAATCTCAGAGTGTGCAGTGTGTTTGCAGAGTGTGTGCTTTATTATGGTGGAATTATTTCAAAGAGTTTACTGTGTGATAAATACAGTTATATTGCAAAGTGCAGTCAAAGTACAGCCATTTTGAAAAGTTTCTTGTACTGTGTGCATTTATCTGCAGAGTGCCGCCATTTCAGAGTGTTTCTTACACTCTACAGAGTTATTTCACAAAGCCAGCCATTTACAGTTTATTTGAAAAGTGCATTCACCTTGAAGTGTTTCTTACTCTGAGCTTCTTGTGCTGTGTACAGTTTATCCACCAAGTACAGTCATTTTGAAGTATTTCTTACACTGATAAGGAGTGGTTTCACACAGTACAGTGATTTCAAAGGGTTCTTGTGCTACTGAGACTTATTTGGCAAAGTGCAGTTATTTCAAAGAGTTTGTTGTGCTATTGGGCATAATTACAAGTACTGGCATAAAGTTCTGGCATATATGTTTATGTGTGTATGTTTGTACATAATTCCAAGCACCTTCACCACTGTGTGTTGATATGGCAGAGACATTTTGCAGATCTAGCCCACTTGTGTTTGATCATAATATTGCATAGAATTGGAGAGTATTTGAACAGGAAGACAATATTTTCATGCAAACAGCTTTTTCTGACAAAGATGCATGTACAAGGGCATTCATTTTGCTTAACTTAGCTGAGTCAGAAGCCATTGAAAGAGAGCATTCATTTGTGTATGCATCAGCACTATATGCAGGAGAGGGGGAAAACCACCATATTGTGGTACCAGCTGAATCAAGGGAGGACCCCGATTGTTTGAAATGTAAATTTAGAGAAATGTGCAACCCCTAAACAAATGTTACATTAGAGAGACTCTTATTTTGTACAAGAGACCAAAAGCCAGGTGAAACTGTTTGCAGCTTGTACCACTAACTTGAGAAACAAGGCTAAAACATGCAGAGTTGGTGACTTGAAAGATGAATTAATAAAGGACAGGCTTGTGTGTGGTGTTAATAATGCTGCAGTGAGAAAGATTTTGCTCTGTGACAGTGATTTAACATTAAGTAAATTCATAGAGATTTGTCAAATCCATGAGCTCACAGAAAGACACACAAGTATGCTTGCAAGTGATAAGAGCATGGTTTCAACAGCCTGTATAGCAAACATAAACAGCATGCAACACGTGGCAAGCAGAAACAGGCCTAAGCACATGGCAGCTGCAACCCCTGTGGGTTCCCATGTGAGGAGGTGTAGCTCTCTAGCAAATTCCAAGATTAGCTCAGTAAAAAGGGCATGTTCAGTGCAGTATAAGGGTGAGTCAGTAAAACCCAGTTCAAGTCTTATTGTTAACTGTCATAATTGTGGTGCCAGTTGTGAGTCTAAAAGAATGAAGTGTTTAGCATTTGGTCAGCAATGCCACAAGTGTAAAAAAATGGAATCATTTTCAAACGTTTTGTAAATCAAGCAAGTCTCATTCAGTTATTAAGAAAGGTCACTCAAAAAAGCAAGTTGATCATGTAGAGAGCTGCAACCCTACTTTCTATGTAGATGGTGTATCAGTGGTTGGTGAAAAGGTTAATGCAGTAGATTTGCTGGCAAAGAACAAAATATTTTGTACTGTCTTGATCAATGGCAAACACGCAGAGCTCAAAGTAGACACTGGTTCGAAATGTAATGTAATGTTAGCAGAAGCATTTGCTAAAGTGAGGGCTGGTGAGCAACTTAATTTGGTCAGTTGTGCGAAGCCTTTTGCTTATGGAGGTGAAGGAATTCAAACCGAAGATTCAGTAGTGCTTTCATGCCATTCGGCTGGGAACAGTTACAGCTTGCAATTTTATGTAGTCAGAAGACCTGTGCAGTCATTATTAGGTCTCAGAGACAGTTTGAGAATGAAACTGCTTTCTTCTACCAAAGAAGTCCATCATGTAAGCACATGTCCCATTTCCAGCTTTACTGATGCTATCTTCTCAGAGTATGCTGATGTGTTTGATAGAAGTTAGGCAAACTTCCAGGTGTGTACTCCATGAAAGTAGACCCAGAGGTCAGTCCAGTGGTCAGACCAGTAAGGAGAGGTCCAATAGCTATGCATGACAAAGTCAAAGTCCAGTTAGACAAAATGGTGCAGCAAGCTGTGATTTGTCCAGTCACAAAACCAAATGAGTGGGTGTCTTCCATGGTAGCTACTCATAAGAAAAATTCAGATGAAATCAGAATATGCATTGACCAAAGAGACTTGAGCAAGGCATTAAAAAGACCTCATCATCCTATGTGTACCGTCGATGAAATTGCCACCCTCATGCCAAATGCCACTGTTTTCTCTGTCTTAGATGCAAAGAGCTCATTTTCGCAAGTAATGCTTGATTTCATATCTTCACTACTGACTACATTCAGTACCCCATTTGGTACATACAGATTCCTCAGGATGCCTTTTGGAATAAATTCTGCTTGTGAAGTCTTTCAGCGTGCAATGGAGCAATTTTTTTCAGGCTACCCATGTGCAATAATAGTTGATAATTTACTGGTTGAAGGCAATGGCGAAGCAGACCATGACAGAAACCTCAGGAAAGTTCTGTACAGAGCACATGAAGTGAGCTTAAAGCTCAATCCTCTGAAATGTAAATTCAGACTACCAGAAGTTAATTATGTAGGTCATTTATTTACCAGTACAGGCTTATGACCAGCTCCTTCTAAGCAAGCAGCCATTCTTGAGATGCCAGCTCCAGACAATGTCCAAGCTCTAAAGTGTTTTCTTGGTATGGTCAACTATTTGGACAAATGTATCCCTGACTTTAGTGAGTTATCAACGCCTTTAAAAGAGCTGACACACAAAAATGTTGCCTGGTCATGGTTAGAACAACACCAGAGAGCATTTGATAACCTCAAACAGCAAATTGCCAACCCACCTACATTAAGATATTATGATGTCCACAAACCAGTGGTTCTTTCCTGTGATGCTTCAAAGTTGGGTCTTGATGCAGTCAATCTTCAAGAGGGCAGACCTGTTGCCTATCCATCTAAAACTCTTAGCCAAACTGAGATGCAATATGCTGAAATTGAGAAGGAACTTTTGGCAATTGTGTTTGAAGTTCCATGATTATATTTATGGCCGAACTATCCAGATAGAAACTGACCATCAACCTCTAGTCACTATTTTAAAGAAGCTTATGCATTCCACTCCAGCAAGACTACAAAGAATGATGCTCAAACTGCAAGAGTATAATTTCAAAATGGTCTATACAAAAGGCAAACTTCTTTATCTGGATGATACCTTATCCAGATTGCCCAGAAATACCACTGAACAGCTTGATGTAAAGAGTTTTGACTTTGATGTCATGGGAGTGCATAATTTTTCTACCATGAGACTTGATGAGATGAGAGAACATACACAGACTGATCCAATTTTGCAAAAGCTCAACCACTTCATCAATGTAGGCTGGTCATCAAAGCAGTCCTGTGTACAGCCAGAAGTAGAACCTTACTTTCTATACAGAGATGAGATGCTGATGGAAGATGGTATCATTTTTCAAAGGTCCAAGGTTATGGTTCCTATTTCCGTACAATATGAATACATTCAGATTTTGCAATGTGGCCACCCAGGTTCTGATTCTACCAAAAGAAAGGCAAGAGGACTGGTACTTTGGCCTTCTCTATCAAAAGACATTGATAAAGTGCTTTCTTCTTGTTCAGTGTGCAACAGTCCTAAGCTGCATTTGCTAAAAGAACCACCTGAGCTAAGCCAAATTCCTGAACTACCTTGGTCAACTGTAGCCACTGACATATTTGAGTGGAACAATTAGCATTACTTAGTGTTGGTAAACTCTTATTCAAACTGGTTTGAGATTGATTTGGTACCTAACCTAACGTCCAGTGCTGTTTTTACTAAGATGAAACGTCATTTCTCAGTCCATGGTAGTCCACACAAAGTTATTTCTGACAGTGGTTCTCAGTTTACCAGTCAATTGTTTCAGAGATTTGCAAAAGAATAGGACTTTATCCATGTCACTAGTAGTCCTGAATACCCACAGTCAAATGGCCTTGCTGAATGTGCAGCAGAAAGTGCAAAGTAATTACTACAGAGGTCAAAGTGTGACAATACTGATATCTTCTTGAATTTACTCAGTCTCAGAAATATATCCTGTGACAACCTACTTGGCTCGCCTGCTCAGAGACGTCTGTCTAGGCAAACCAGGACATCCTTGCCTATCAATTCTAGTTTGTTGGTGCCTAATGCTAAAAACAACAGAGCAATTAAAGCCCAACTTTTTAAGAAGCATTCTTCTCAGAAGTCCAGCTGTGACAAAAGCAGCAGAGATAATGAGGATGCAACCGGCAAAAGGCTTTGATCAAATTGGTCAGGTGTGAGGTGTATGTGCCAAGCTGAGATCCTACTTAGTGGAATCTGAGGATACAGAGTACAAGAGAAACTGCAGACATGTTCTTCCTATATCAGAAATGATATTTCAGCATTGTACATGTGCTACAGACTCTAGATCTCAGAGCAACCCTGAAAATGTTCATATCGAAGAACATGTCTCAGTATCCATTCCCATTCCTGATGATGTTCCAGCTGTCCCCAAAGTTGAACATTCCTTGAAGACAGTCCCCATTGCTAGATCCAATTCTGACTTTTATGTTACATGATCAGGTCGTATTTCTAGACCTAGTGTAAA
This sequence comes from Protopterus annectens, assembly GCF_019279795.1. Classification (NCBI taxonomy): domain Eukaryota; kingdom Metazoa; phylum Chordata; order Ceratodontiformes; family Protopteridae; genus Protopterus; species Protopterus annectens. Next base: position 982,399,181 of record NC_056748.1, on the reverse strand, counting down.
ATGCACAGCAACCTGGATGTGATGGTTTTATATGTGTCTAATTTTGTAAGATTGCATGTCAAATAATTAGTTCTGTATAATTGCATGTCAAAAGATTTCTGTAAATTGCATGTCATTGAGTACTGTCATTTCGTATATGAGCTATTTCTCAAAGAGGTACCTTTAAGAAGCATTTCCAGATATAAACACGTGCATATAAATATTCAGCACATGCAGGCAGCAGTGCCATTTTGAGAGAACAGCTAGAGTGTTAACATGTATGAGTGTGCTAATCAGTCTGTTTATAAGTTTATTTAAGTTTAAGTTATAAAGCTTCATTCCTTATGTGGTTATGTGTAATAAAGCTGCTTGAACTGAGACGAGTGACAGATACCTTATTCATGTTCATTCACTGATTGCTGGCTTTATCCTAATAAGGTCATAACACAAACTTGTTTCAGATAAAAAGCGTAATCAGAAAATCTTTTTTTCTCCTCATTTCCTCAACCAGTGGCAGCTATTGTGGGGCCTCAACACAGTTATGGATGATTAAGGGTTCCACTGCAACCATGGGTTTTACTGGTGACTAAAACTGGCTATGATGTTAGTTTTAGTGGAGAGAATGTGAACCAGCAGGATTAGCTAAGTCAAGGGCACTACGTCAGTGGTGAAACAATTTTATGATATTGTGAAACCTATTTCTTAACAAAACAGGGTTACCATAACCAGAGATATAGTTTAATTTTAAAGGAGATATAAGAGTTATTATTACACATCTGGTTTATTAAGTACATAAGATTGCTGTACTAGCTTTTGTTACTTTGATAGACATGCTGCAAAGTCCATCCCTAAATCCATCCACAACCCGTTTTTCCCATTTTTTGCACATGGGGTTGGGGTATCACTTCAGCAGTGACAATAATCTAGAGCCAAGGTTTATACCACAGGGTGGCTTGCCCTGCCATGGTAGTTCTTCCAAGCCATACACTCACATGAACACTCACACCTATGGCTAATTTAGAATGTACAAGTCACCTACTGCATGTCTTTGGAATGTGGTAGAGAAGTAGAGTACCCAGACGAAACCCACATGAACACAGGGAGGGCATGCAGACGCCACATGGAAGGCACCCTAACCAATAATCGAACTGGGAAACCTTGCTGTGAGGCGACAAAGCTATCAAAATAACTTGAAAGGACTGGGGGACCCCACTGACTGCAGGGTTGACTGGTGCCTAAAGCCAGCTATGTTCAGATGAGTCACTTCCAAAGTTATTAATAATTATATAAGTAAACAATATCTCTGCATGTAGATTTGTTTCAAGGTTTGTTTAACTTTCTTAATGCATCTTCAACTTTGATTTTAATATAGTGCTTAAATCATAAGCAGTTATACATAACATGAGTGTGAAAAAATGAAAATACAAATAGTTGAAAAGGATTATACAGACAGTGTGTATGATTATTATCAATGCAAGAACTCTGAGAACAACGCAAGAAACCAATAAAGATATAAATTGTAAATATACAATTAAATAATATTTCAGCAGCGAAACAATCAAACTCAGCTGTCACTAGAAATACATAAGTTGCTACTTAAATATTAATAAAGTTGCAGGTTGCAGTACAAAGATTACACTGCAGCAATCCAAACATCTCAATATTTTGCAGAGGAAAGCATGTTGAAAATATTCCAAACAATGCAGCACAAATAAAGAACAGATGAATACGTTTAATTGCACCTTGTTGATGTTCAACAACAATAAGCGCAAGGAAAATGCAAATACTTAGTAAAAGTTAGATGAAGGTCCCAGTGCTCCCTTTCCAAAAATAAAACTGTCATCCAGACGTTGAACAGGTTCCTGTATGACATCCGTAAGGAAAATAACATCTCACAAATAACAACTTTAAAAACAGAAGGTATGGGTGGGTACACTGAACTAGAGTTGGTATTGGTAGGCTCCTAAAAATGTCAAGACTGAGACAGGTCAAGAAACCATTACAGTGTATCCCAGCAGACTATCAGAAACTGACTCCAAGCAGAGATAGAAAACAAGCAAAAATGAAAGAGACAGCTTAATAAAATGCCAGATGACTTTGTACGTCACTACACTAGTCTGTAACAAATAAACACTTTCAAAATAAGGGTAGTAGTGGTAGAATTTTTGGAAGAACAAGATGTTTTGTTTTTTCTTTTTTTTTCCTGTAAGTCAACATAGTCATAAATATTTTATAATTTCTATCCGGGATGTTAGGCATTGGCACAGCAAACATTATAAAGGAAAAGGCTAAGATAAACAGATGTATCCCAGAATTCCTACATTCTATTAAATGCTGGTAATAGTGATAGAGGTCTGTGAACCATCGCTAAGGATCTATGAGACATTGCTAGGACAGCCCTATATTTAGCAAAGGTTGAAAAGAATCCTTTTGAAATTCTAACAAGAGAAAAAATAACATGCAAATATCTTTATGCGTAGAGTTCACATTATGGAGAAGAAGATGTAAAGGAATGTTGACATTATTGATTTGAATATAATATAAAGTCTGAGAACTTAGTCAACATTTAAGTTTCTACCACCTAGAAAAAGAAAAGTGGTAGGGTAAAATCCAGACAGGTTTAGTAAATGTTGCTATAAATTTATGAGAGGAAGGAAGTGTAATACATAAAATCAATTTACACTTTTGTACTAGAAAACAGTAGAGTCACAAATGTCAGAAGAACTGCAATATTATTTTCTGATGAATTAGGAGATAATTTTTTAATCTAATATCAAATGAATCTCAATGACTACTCCTAATGTCTGCCACATTCTCTAGAAATTGCAAATATGAGGAGGAAGAAATGCAGTGCTAAACTAAAAAGATGGAAGCATAGTAAACGTTTAGATAGACTTATGTGAAAGAGTATTTTATAAATAGATTAAACTTATAGTTTTCTAAAAACTATTAGGAGGTAAAGAAACAAGAGGCACAGACTATCAAAGGAGTTCCAGAAAGCCAGGTTAAGGATGTAACCCACACTGTTTAAATAAGGATTCTCAAGCAAATGTTTGCACATTGAGATCTGCAGATTCCCAAGATGATGATGTTGAGAATTTATAGAATATTTTATTGCAGGTTTGAGGGCAACCACAAGAGACACAGAAAGAAAGAACTGTGCCCTCCTTGGGACAAGGACTTTTGACTTTGCAAAATATTAAATATTTTCATTTGCCTTTCATTTCTGCTGAGCGACACTGAGTTGATTTCAAAGTAAAGGTATTAGAGCATGTGCCACCCATTTAATAAGCTTATATGAATGACTTCTTACAAGCATTTTGCTCAATTATGTTAATATGTTGCTCATATATTCAGTTGCAAGTCAGCAGTCAGTGAATCTAGGTATCTGGAAGAAGAAGATTTTACAAGTTAATGAAAACAACAATCCTTTATTATGCTTTACTCTTGGATGAACTTTCCTGTGGGGGCACACTCTGGAAGTTAACTATAGCTATTGCAAAGAATTCTGCTAATTTATATATTCATGTGTGAATAAACACATGCAGAATGAAAACAATTCTGTTTAGTTGTTTTTTCTACATTCTTGTGATTTTTAAATGCAAATAATGCAAAAAGGATCTACAGCTGTGCCTCCCCTTTTTATGTATAAAGTTAATGATGACATATTTTGACTTCTATTCAAGACATTTTTTTTATTTCAGAGCTATACTGACATCAGCACTTTAAGCAGCTTTTTTGTAATGGAGTTTGAAACCCAGGATTAATTTATTGCTAGGATTGTTGTTAAATTGTACTAAGATTGGATTCATAAAGAATTAATTTTGGTAAAGACAGGGTCCTTATTATGTGACATGGACCTGCCTAGGTCATGATATATAATGCTGACTTCATAGGTCAACATTTTGAAAATACATCATACTAAATGTTTCAATTAAACAGCTTGTCTATTTGCCTGGTAAGAATATGTTTTGGAGAGCTAGTAGCATATATTAACCTGTTGGTGTAGAGTAGCCCTAGATAAATAGAAGAGCATGCTTCAGTGGTAGTCCATATAAAAGAAAGGTCATCAGGTGAAAACATATAATGTTAAGTTGTCAATCTCGCCTTCATTCTTGCTGGATGGGTTCGGAGCCGAACCTCGGCTCCGACTCGGCCTATTACTAAAGCTCGAGAGCTATTTTTACCAGCTTGAGGCTATCCTATGTCCCATAATGCTAGGCGTGATATACCCAGATCTCGTTTGCCGCTTCAGCTACGAGGTTGCTTCTTTTTGCCGGCTCAGGTTGTATTAATATTTTTTCTTGGTTTTAGTCAGCTTTTTGGGTTAAAATAGTAGCAATAGTGTTTTATAGTTACTACCCTTTAGATCCCTGTTTAGGATTCCCTCTTAGGTAGTTTTGATACAGTTTTTTCCCCTCACCTAATAGTTAGGCCCTTGGCCAATCCTCTTCCATACTTTTTTGTCTGTAGTTGTATGTGTGTGCCTAGTTAGATTGTATTAATAAGTGTGGGGTTTTGTTATATTGTTCTGGTCTGTTACAACATTTTTGTGTGTGTGTGTTTGGGGATTGTGACTAGACCTCCCTTAGTTGCCCTTGTCTGCCAGTCATCCCTTTTTTCAGGATGTCTAAAGACACTAAGGTCTCGGGCTTCAAGAAGTGTGACTCGTGCTGTCAGAAGATGTCTCTGACAGACGGTCACACTTCTTGTGTATATTGCTTGGGCCCTCTGCACCTGCAGGACTCTTGTTCTGTTTGCCATGCGTTCAGCCCAAGAGTCCTGCAGGAATGCAGAAACAAACTTATTTTGAGAGGCTTGTTAAAGCCTGAAGGTTCCCTGGCTAAGCCTTCATTGGGTAAACCTTCTAAGCCCACCAAACCGTCAGCTCCATGTTCGGAGCCGTCGCCGAGCGGTGCTACTACTACCACTGCATCTGTCCCGGCCGGAACCGATGATTCGAGGCCTCAGTCGGCTCCGACTCTGCTGTCGGAGCCGTCTTCGAGCAAGAGGCGTTCCAGGTCTCCTTCCCTGGAATCGGTCCATTCGGCTCCAAAGTCTCCCTTGTTATCGGAGCGGAGTCACAGGTCTCATTCCTCTCGGTCTTCCAGGCTGTCGGACCATGACCTCGAGAGGGTGGTTAGCAGACTACTTAAGTCGCAGGCACTGGCCCAAATGTTGCATAGCCCTCCTCATCAGGCAGTGGCTTTCACTACTCCCTCTTCAATTCCTCCTCCGACTCTTCCTGTGAGTTCGGAGCCGGAGATCGCAGGGGTCGGGACCGTCGGAACATTGGAGCCGATACCACCCCTTTTGGCTCCCTTGTCGGCTCCGATCTCTTCCTTGGTTCCATCCTTGGAGGGATTCAGTCACCGGGACTCTCTCGTCGGCTCTGAAGGGGCGAGTGGCATCGGACCCTTGTCCGACCCCGTTCTCCCTCTCGGAGCTTCGGCGCAGGTGAGGTCGGCCCTGACATCAGCCTCGGAGCCGTCCCTCTTGGTGCCGGGAGGAGTCCTTGTCTCTTCGGAGCAGGGACCCCCTTCCCTGCCTGATAGTGGCGCCTTTGAGGTCATGAGGAGTGTGCTGGCCCTTGTGCCTGCTCCACGGTTGGCTCCTTTGGCTCCTCCCTCTATGGTGCCTGCTTCAGTCTCTACCCGCTCTCTCGACCCGAGCGCGGAGAACCGACGCTACAGGTAGCCCCATTGGGCATATCCTCCTCTTCCGAGGCCTCCCCTGATCCTTCAGGGGAGCCCCCTCGAAAGAGAAAATGCAAGAGGAAGCATGTAGACTCCCCTGAGTCAGTCACATCGGACACTGACTTGGATGACTCAGAAGGGTCCCCAAGGTCCCCCTCTGAGGATGTCTCATTTTCTGACATCCTGGAGATTCTTAAGCAGAGGGGAAACTGATCTGCCCTTAACCCTTCTGAGGACGAGTCGGTATACCTGGATGCGTTCGGTTCTCACCCTTCCACCTCCTGGGTGTCTCCGCCTTTCGACCCGCTCATGGATGTGGTGGCACGAAAGGCGTGGACGGCTCCGGATACTATGGAACCAACTCCCCGGAGGCCTACAAAATTTATTACAGCCCCTTCTGACAAGCAGTTTCTAACTAAGGGCATCCCTGTTGATGCCATGGTGGTGGCGGTGGCCACTGAAAAGGAGTTGGCTGACCCTTCAGTACCTGTCCATCCTCCTAATAAGGAATCTAGGACTATGGACAGGTATGGCAAGCGGATGTTTTCCTCAGCGACCTTTGCTATGCGGTCTCTGAATTATTTGTGCCATTTCACCCGTCTCCAGAGAGACCTTCTCAAGGAACTGGGTGATACCTTACAGGACCCATCAGCTGCGGGGTCTCAGGAAAAGATCAACTCCCAGCTGGGGACCCTAAACTCTATTGTCAACGCCTCCATGCGGCTCATTTCCTACGCAGCCGATGGAGCGAGTAGGGCTGCAGGCACGGATGTCACTCTAAGGAGACACGCCTGGATGCGGCTTTGCAATTTTGCTGACCCCTTCAAGGCGTCCTTCACTAACACCCCCTTTGATGGTTCTGCCTTGTTTGGACCTCAAGTGAAGGATACATTGACCAGGTGCGAGCAGGAAGGCAAGACTCTCTCTGCTGTAGGAGTCCATTTTTCTACCCCTTCTAGACCATACCCTAAGGGTCAGAAAGGTGGGAAAATGTGGTTCTGCAAACCTCAGGGAGTACTGCCTGATGCACATGGTGATCTTCCCTCCAGAGGCAGAGGAGGGAACAATAATAGATGCCGCCCGAGGGGCAGGGGGGGTCCGCAGAATCAGGGTAGCAGAGAATCCTTCTCTGACAAACCCTTCCAGCACCCCTGAGGTGCTGCCTGACTGTCCACCTTTGGAGGCAGTCAGGGGAAGACTATCACTGTACCCAGAAGCCTGGCATTCCCTCACGCAAGACAATTGGGTACGGTCGATCATATCCGAGGGTTACAAAATTCCCTTTATTCATACCCCACAACCGCCAAAAGGGTCCCTTCCAGACATTCCACCCGGTCTGAAGGATCAAGCAGCATTAGAAATTTCAAAGCTGCTAGAAAAAAGAGCCATCCAGCCAGTCCCAGCAGACCAGCAAGGATCCGGAGTCTACTCCAAGTTCTTTTTGGTACCAAAAAAGACAGGGGACTGGAGACCTATTTTGGATCTCAGCAGGCTGAACAAGTCTGTTCAAAGAACGAAATTCCGGATGGTCACGCTTCAGTCCATTCTACCCTTCCTGGGTCAGGACAATTGGATGTGCTCTATAGACCTTCAGGATGCATACTATCATATCAAAATGAACAGGCGCTCCAGGAGGTTTCTCCGCTTCCGGCTGGGAGCCAGGCACTACCAATTCAGAGCCATGCCCTTTGGCCTCACCACAGCCCCCAGGGTGTTTACCAAATGCATGGCAGCGGTTGCGGCTCACCTGAGACGAAAAGGATTCCAGGTGTTTCCATATTTAGATGACTGGCTCCTTACTGCCACCACCAAGCGTCAGCTACTTCATTCCAGAGATTATACCCTCCAAATTTGCAACGAGCTAGGTATCTCTATAAACTCTGAAAAGTCTGCCTTGTCACCTTGTCAGTCTATTACCTTCATAGGTGCCATTTTAAACACTGTGGAACTGTCAGCAAAACTGCCTGTACAAAGGATTTCAGACATTCGAGGTCATGTTCAAAACCTACTACAAGAGAGCAGAGTCCAGGCCAGATTCGTAATAAAATCCCTAGGTCTCATGGCAGCAACTATCACATTACTCCCCCTAGCTTGCTTTCACATGCGGATCCTGCAATGGATGCTGTTTTCCCAGTGGTAATTTCGACAGCTTCCAGTGTCACACAGCATTCTAATCACTCGGTCATGCAAAAGACACCTTTCGTTGTGGATGGTCTCCCCTCAGGTTCTTCAGGGCAGACCCTTTGTCCTTCCTCCTCCTGTGGCTACTGTGACAACGGATGCCTCCCTGATCGGGTGGGGGGGGGGCATTTTCAGGGCAGGACAGTCCAGGGCACATGGCAGCCTTTCAAAAGCCACCTGCACATAAATGTCTTGGAAATGAGAGTGGCGCTTTTAGCGTTGCAGGCCCTTCAAGACTCTCTACCCACCGGGACTATTGCAATTCAGACAGACAATATGTCTGTAGTGTGGTACATCAACAAGCAGGGCGGAACCAGGTCCTACCCCCTATGTCGAGAAGCACTCAGACTGTCGGTTTCTGGTAGCAACGCATATCCCCGGGAAGTCCAACGTCATAGCGGACAGGCTGAGCAGAGCCATTCTCATGCCCCACGAGTGGTCTCTCAACCAGCTAGTAGCGAAAAAAATCTTCAGGAGGTGGGTTCAGCCTTGCTGCGATCTTTTTGCAACCCCTCAAAACAGCAAGTGCCCAGACTTCTTCACCCTCTTCCGTCTCCCAGGTCTTCCCCCCAGAGATGCTCTAGTCCACGATTGGCCCCGGGGTCTTCTGTATGCCTTTCCCCCCTTTCTCTTAATTACTCAGCTAATCCAGAAAGCAACTGTTTTGAGATCCAGAATGATCCTTGTTGCCCCTTACTGGCCTCGACAAATTTGGTTCCCGTTCCTGCAACGTCATCTACTAGATCAACCCTGGCATCTGGACCCAGCGCCAGATCTTCTGACACATCAGTCGGGTGGGCTGCATCAATCTCTCCAATCTCTCAACCTCACAGCTTGGATGCTCCACTTCCAACCCTAGCCAGGCTTCCCTCAATCTCTCATTCAGTTCGTGACATCATCCTCAGCTCGCACAAGTCTACTACCAGAAAGACTTATGCTAGCAAATGGAAGCGTTTCTCTGTTTGGGCAGGGGAGAAACAAGTTGACCCTTTTACAGCCCCTGTCCATACAGTCTTAAAGTTTTTGGCAGAACTTTTTCAAATGGGATCTTCAGCCACCATCAGAGTTCAGATGGCAGCTATTGCGAATTTTCACGTTGGATTGTCAGAGACAAGCATTATGTCACACAAACTTTGTAAAGCCTTTCTAAAAGGAACCCTCTTACTTAGGCCCCCGGTAAAAGATCCTCCCCCACCGTGGGACCTAAATTTGGTGCTGTCATCTTTAATTCTCCCTCCCTTTGAACCTGCGGCTTCCTGTTCATTAAAGTTGCTCTCTTGGAAAACTCTGTTTTTAGTAGCCATCACTTCAGCGAGAAGGGTATCAGAACTTCAAGCCCTTTGTGTTCGCCCTCCTTACCTTGTTTTTCACAAAGATAGAGTGTCACTTAGGACTAATCCATCCTTTTTACCCAAAGTGCTCTCTGAAAAAAATCTGAATCAGACCATCGATCTTCCTGTTTTCTTCCCACTTTATACCAATAGGTCTGAACGGAAGTTACATTGTCTAGACGTTCAACGTCAATTACGCTTCTACCTGGATAGAACCAAGCAGACGAGGAAATCAGAACAGCTCTTCCTGTCTTACGCGGAAGGGAAACAAGGCCTGCCAGTTTCCAAAGTAACTTTGTCCAGGTGGTTGACCTCTGTCATCATGTTGATTTACCAATTGAAGCATAAAGAGCTCCCTATTAAGCCCAGAGCTCATTCAACCAGAGCATTAGCTTCTTCAGTAGCCTTTCAGGCAAGATTGCCAATGGACTCCATTTGTGCAGCGGCCACATGGGCCTCTCCTCATACCTTCATTTCTCATTACAAGCTGGACATGACCTCTAGAAGTAGGGCTGATTTTGGTTCCACTGTACTCAAGAGTTTGTTCCATTGAGCCACCCAGGACTAAGGTGCTAGGGACGCTGTCCCATCCAGCAAGAATGAAGGCGAGATTGACAACTTAACATTGAGAAGTTATGTACTTACCATAACGTTCCATGTTAGTTGTCTTCTTCTCGCCTTCTTTCTTGCATCCCACCCTCCATCCCCCTAGCCTGGCAAGACCGAGAGTATCTTCTGAGATGTGTTATCATGAGAGTTATCTCCTTAGCTACCTCTTTCCTTTTCTTGGTAGCTCTTATAAGAGTTTTGTATACCTAGATGTATAGAGGTATATATATATATATATATATATATATATATATATATATATTCTCAGTCATGGTGGGGACATGTATGTCCATAGTGTTAGCTATCAAACGAGATCTGGGTATATCATGCCTAGCATTATGGGACATAGGATAGCCTCGTGCCGGTAAAAATAGCTCTCGAGCTTTAGTAATAGGCCGAGTCAGAGCTGAGGTTCGGCTTCGAACCCATCCAGCAAGAAAGGAGGTGAGAAGAAGACAACTAACATGGAACGTTATGGTAAGTACATAACTTCTCATTAAATACCATATTCATTTTGCTTCACATCTCCCAGTGCCACCACTCAATAAAGATTTGTTACATATATTTATATAACATGAACATATACATAATGGTAGTTTAGTGACAAAATCTCTGGTTTGATCTCCCTGAACTTGGGTTCAATCCTAACCAATGCTAACCGGCTCTTTGGAGAACACCTCTCAATTTTCTGGAATTTTGCAGCACATCCCTGATTTCCCTCATATTTTTGCCCTGCACCTCTTAATTTTCCCCCCTCATAAAATTTTAGACTTTTTGGAAAATCACTAAGAATTATAGTCAGTCAGCGATGCCAGGCATTAAAGAATCATACTTGTTATTGTTCAGAATACATTGTGATACAGAACCTGTTGTTCTAGTAATTTTTTAAGTGCATTAGAGTAATATTTAAAACAATTATCTTTTCGCTTTGTCCAGACTTCTTGAGCAAAGCAGTTGAGAGATAAGCTTTGGAGTCTTGCGTGTCCTCCCTGTGTCTGTATGCATTTTTTCACAGTCTGGTTACTTTCACCTTACAATATTTTTGTGGACAATTTAGTGTATTGAAAGCATTTAACCATCTTGTATCCTTGTAACAATGGTCATTGCTGAAAATGGTTCATGGAACACCTTATTAGTTGGTTAATAAATGACAAATACATAAACAGATGTGTGACTATGTCACATCCTATCTCACAAACTTAAAATTAACTTAACGCCACTTCTCGAAAAAGCCCATATTAAAATCCAACTCAGTGACATTAAAACACCTCCTACACTGTCTGCTTATGAACTGTTAAGTTCAAGATTGCTGTATGGTAGAGAAAGTAACATTTCTTAGCCAGAGTGACCCATCTGGAAAACACAATTTGTTGAGCTGCTAAACAGATGTTTGTTTCCTTTGTTGGATCTTTACTTTCTTTAACTGTTTTAATAACTGTTGAACCCTTATTATAAGTGCAAGCTATTAATATATCTGTTAATTTCCTTTGTTTTCTTTGACTTTTATTTGAGAGGCTTTTAAAGTAAGCTGTTATAACATTTCTAGGATAACTACCATGCTCTTCAGTTCATTCAGTATTACAAATCCATATCATTATGTGTCCTTTAACAAAGATTTTGGAAAAAATCTTTAAGACCAAATCATCAAGGATATAAACAATTGTGATTTCCCTACAGATAGCTATTATGGGTTCAGGTTTGGCCACATATTCTCACTCACTCACTCACTCACTGACAAATCTGCATATCTGTGGAATGCAACCATCATGTTGATGCTATTTTAACAGACCTAAAATGTACTTTGGAGAGAGTGTCAGTCATAACAGCTTTATCAGTAATCTTCATGTCCTTGGCTTTAGTGCTTCTTCTCTGGTTCTCAGTCTCTCTGTCTACCTCTAAGGACTTCCTCTAGTGCTAACTCACCATATTTCTCAATAATGAACATCTTCATCTCTGGCACCCATCAATGTTCTGTGCTGGGTTCCATTCTCTGCGCTCTGTTTTTTAAAGATATAGCCTCTTCTATCCCTTCCTCTAATCTCACCCTCTATTTTGATGATATTGTTATATAGAACTCTGCTCCATATATCCACAAATAAGCTTTGTTAACTCGCTTTCCTCATGTGGAAACTCCACTATAACAAAATAATCACCCTCAACTTACCTGTACTAGATACTGACATTAATAGGCTTTTTATTTATCATGTTAAAATAAAATGTATATGAAACTAAAAAACTTTTTATTTCTTAAAAAAGCATTTGAAATAGGTTCATAGGTAGGTGCTAGGCTATTGGCCCTAGGGCCTATATAAGCCTAGCCAAACGGTACCCTAGCTTTTGCCACCCAAGAAATTTATTTTCCTGTGCCCCTGTCAAGCAGAGCCACAGAAGTGATCCCTGGGGTGAATTTCCTATCTCCCATCCAATCATCAAGATTTTCTTGCTAATGAGGAGCTTTGTTTGATACAGATAGGTAGTTTGTTCCACAGTATGGAAAGCCTCTGGGACAGGAATCTATCCCTCTTACATGTTCTGTTTATTGTGGTGACAAGGTTTAGGTCCCTAGAGCATGTAGCTCAGAGGAATTGGGATTTCTTTAAGTGGAGCATGTCCAACAGCTCTGGGTTTGGCATAGCTTTGTATGTTAGGCAGAGATCACCTCTGAGTATCAGCTTTGGCCGGCTAAGAACTTTCTATATTCAACTGGACGTATAAGAGAATTTAAGTACCTTTATCTGCTTTCTTTTTCAAAAAAATACAGTATTTAAATTGATTTTAACTGTGTGGAAGGAATATTTAGCTGAACTGGAAGTTTTCACTCTGCTCTTCAGTTAGTGCTGCTTGAATTTTATTATTTGTTAGTAATTGCAGGTGTGGGGGTAGCCACATTCTTTGATTTCCTGTCCTTGCCTATTTAAGTGGTACAGTGTGAAATATTTTCTGCTTAAAAATCTCAGCTTTGGCCGGCTAAAAACTTGCTATATTCAACTGGACGTATAAGAGAATTTAAGTACCTTTATCTGCTTTTTTTTTCAAAAAATACAGTATTTAAATTGATTTTAACTGTGTGGAAGGAATATTTAGCTGAACTGGAAGTTTTCACTCTGCTCTTCAGTTAGTGCTGCTTGAATTTTATTATTTGTTAGTAATTGCAGGTGTGGGGGGTAGCCACATTCTTTGATTTCCTGTCCTTGCCTATTTAAGTGGTACAGTGTGAAATATTTTCTGCTTAAAAACCTCAGCTTTGGCCGGCTAAGAACTTGCTATATTCAACTGGACGTATAAGAGAATTTAAGTACCTTTATCTGCTTTTTTTTTTTCAAAAAATACAGTATTTAAATTGATTTTAACTGTGTGGAAGGAATATTTAGCTGAACTGGAAGTTTTCACTCTGCTCTTCAGTTAGTGCTGCTTGAATTTTATTATTTGTTAGTAATTGCAGGTGTGGGGGTAGCCACATTCTTTGATTTCCTGTCCTTGTCTATTTAAGTGGTACAGTGTGAAATATTTTCTGCTTAAAAACCTCAGCTTTGGCCGGCTAAGAACTTGCTATATTCAACTGGACGTATAAGAGAATTTAAGTACCTTTATCTGCTTTTTTTTTTCAAAAAAATACAGTATTTAAATTGATTTTAACTGTGTGGAAGGAATATTTAGCTGAACTGGAAGTTTTCACTCTGCTCTTCAGTTAGTGCTGCTTGAATTTTATTATTTGTTAGTAATTGCAGGTGTGGGGGTAGCCACATTCTTTGATTTCCTGTCCTTGCCTATTTAAGTGGTACAGTGTGAAATATTTTCTGCTTAAAAACCTCAGCTTTGGCCGGCTAAGAACTTGCTATATTCAACTGGACGTATAAGAGAATTTAAGTACCTTTATCTGCTTTTTTTTTTTCAAAAAAATACAGTATTTAAATTGATTTTAACTGTGTGGAAGGAATATTTAGCTGAACTGGAAGTTTTCACTCTGCTCTTCAGTTAGTGCTGCTTGAATTTTATTATTTGTTAGTAATTGCAGGTGTGGGGGTAGCCACATTCTTTGATTTCCTGTCCTTGCCTATTTAAGTGGTACAGTGTGAAATATTTTCTGCTTAAAACCTCAGCTTTGGCCGGCTAAGAACTTGCTATATTCAACTGGACGTATAAGAGAATTTAAGTACCTTTATCTGCTTTTTTTTTCAAAAAAATACAGTATTTAAATTGATTTTAACTGTGTGGAAGGAATATTTAGCTGAACTGGAAGTTTTCACTCTGCTCTTCAGTTAGTGCTGCTTGAATTTTATTATTTGTTAGTAATTGCAGGTGTGGGGGTAGCCACATTCTTTGATTTCCTGTCCTTGCCTATTTAACTGGTACAGTGTGAAATATTTTCTGCTTAAAAACCTCAGCTTTGGCCCGCTAAAAACTTGCTATATTCAACTGGATGTATAAGAGAATTTAAGTACCTTTATCTGCTTTTTTTTTCCAAAAAATACAGTATTTAAATTGATTTTAACTGTGTGGAAGGAATATTTAGCTGAACTGGAAGTTTTCACTCTGCTCTTCAGTTAGTGCTGCTTGAATTTTATTATTTGTTAGTAATTGCAGGTGTGGGGGTAGCCACATTCTTTGATTTCCTGTCCTTGCCTATTTAAGTGGTACAGTGTGAAATATTTTCTGCTTAAAAGCCTCAGCTTTGGCCGGCTAAGAACTTGCTATATTCAACTGGACATATAAGAGAATTTAAGTACCTTTATCTGCTTTTTTTTCAAAAAAATACAGTATTTAAATTGATTTTAACTGTGTGGAAGGAATATTTAGCTGAACTGGAAGTTTTCACTCTGCTCTTCAGTTAGTGCTGCTTGAATTTTATTATTTGTTAGTAATTGCAGGTGTGGGGGTAGCCACATTCTTTGATTTCCTGTCCTTGCCTATTTAAGTGGTACAGTGTGAAATATTTTCTGCTTAAATCCTCAGCTTTGGCCGGCTAAGAACTTGCTATATTCAACTGGACGTATAAGAGAATTTAAGTACCTTTATCTGCTTTTTTTCAAAAAATACAGTATTTAAATTGATTTTAACTGTGTGGAAGGAATATTTAGCTGAACTGGAAGTTTTCACTCTGCTCTTCAGTTAGTGCTGCTTGAATTTTATTATTTGTTAGTAATTGCAGGTGTGGGGGTAGCCACATTCTTTGATTTCCTGTCCTTGCCTATTTAAGTGGTACAGTGTGAAATATTTTCTGCTTAAAAACCTCAGCTTTGGCCGGCTAAAACTTGCTATATTCAACTGGACGTATAAGAGAATTTAAGTACCTTTATCTGCTTTTTTTTTCAAAAAATACAGTATTTAAATTGATTTTAACTGTGTGGAAGGAATGTTTAGCTGAACTGGAAGTTTTCACTCTGCTCTTCAGTTAGTGCTGCTTGAATTTTATTATTTGTTAGTAATTGCAGGTGTGGGGTAGCCACATTCTTTGATTTCCTGTCCTTGCCTATTTAAGTGGTACAGTGTGAAATATTTTCTGCTTAAAAACCTCAGCTTTGGCCGGCTAAGAACTTGCTATATTCAACTGGATGTATAAGAGAATTTAAGTACCTTTATCTGCTTTTTTTCAAAAAATACAGTATTTAAATTGATTTTAACTGTGTGGAAGGAATATTTAGCTGAACTGGAAGTTTTCACTCTGCTCTTCAGTTAGTGCTGCTTGAATTTTATTATTTGTTAGTAATTGCAGGTGTGGGGGTAGCCACATTCTTTGATTTCCTGTCCTTGCCTATTTAAGTGGTACAGTGTGAAATATTTTCTGCTTAAAAACCTCAGCTTTGGCCGGCTAAGAACTTGCTATATTCAACTGGACGTATAAGAGAATTTAAGTACCTTTATCTGCTTTTTTTTTTCAAAAAAATACAGTATTTAAATTGATTTTAACTGTGTGGAAGGAATATTTAGCTGAACTGGAAGTTTTCACTCTGCTCTTCAGTTTGTCCCACCCACCCTCCCTGTTTTTGTTTTGGTGTTAATCTTAGTGGCCTTGCAGCTGCCCGCCCCTCTTGTAAATTTGTGTTTGGATACTCCTTCTGGGCCCATCTCATTTGCTCACTGAACTGAGTGCAGTGAGATCATATTCTGATTTCAGGTACTCCTACTGTGTACAAAGAGAGCATCTGGGAAACAGAAAAAAAAAAAAATTAAGCTTGTTTCCTGCCTTTCCTGTTAAGTGGTATAGACTATTTGTAGGCTTTTGAGCCCCCAAGCCCTTCTGTGTTGGAGGGAAGCCTTCTAGCTTAGTTTTTTTCCCCTATAACTAGCCAGTTTTCTAGTTTCAGCACTCAAATCTGTTTCTTTGATCTCAGCACTTGTTCAGAAAAAAAAAAAAAAAAATCATCTGCTTTTACTGTACTTGTGTTTCTACCTACTTTTTTACTTTTGCATCATCTTAAAAGTACTCAATTGTATTTATTACTGCTTGGTGTAACTCATTCTAAGCCTTCTGGTTTAAACACTTGGGCTTCGGACCAGTTGGTTTGCACTGAGAGGGTTTGTGGTCTGCACTGTAGTGGCAGAACAGGTAGCTTACATCCTTCTAGGTTGGGAACTGCTGATTGAGGGCTCAGTGTCTGTTATTCTAAAAGTGTATTAATTCTGGTTTAAGCACTTAGGCTTTCAGGCCAGTTATTTTACATTAAGAGGGTTCGTGGTCTGCACTCTTGTGGGAGGAGAGGCTGGACTCTGCCCTTCTGAGCTGGGAATTTCTGATTGAAGGCTTATAGTGCATGCATATCTGAACTGCTTCTTACTGAAGTTGGTGCCTTGTTTGCTGTGGCATAGACTGGATTCGGGCCTGCTGGATCTAGCTTTGTTTGTGTAACTTGAGCACTAATCCAGGCATTCTCTAAAGTATTCAATTGTATTTATTACTGCTTGGTAGTAACTTGATTAAAGTTTAGCTGTCATTCTAAGTCTTTTGGATTAAGCACTTGGGCTTCAGACCAGTTGTTTTACATTAGGAAGGTTTGTGGCATGCACTGTGGTGGCAGGACAGGTAGCTTTCATCCTTCTAAGTTGGGAACTGCTGATTGAGAGCCCAGTGTCTGTTATTCTTAAAGTGTATTAGTTCTGGTTTAGGCACTTGGGCTTCAGGCCAGTTATTTTACATTAAGAAGGTTTGTGGTCTGCACTCTTGTTGGGAGAAGAGGCTGGACTCTGCCCTTCTGAGCTGGGAATTTCTGGTTAAAGGTTTATAGTGCCTGAATATTTGAACTGTATCTTACGGAAATTGGTACACCTTGTTTGCTGTAGCATAGACTAGATCCAGGCCTGCTGAATATAGCTTTGTTTATATGCTTGTTATTTCCCTGGAATGCTAATTCCACCTAATACGCGGCTTCTCAGTGCTTCTGTGGCTCACTAGTGATATCTGCATTGCTTACTGTACTTATTTCCTTGTTTCACTTGAAAGAAAGTTACTGTTTGTCATTTTTGCATTTAAGTTACCTGTAACACATTGCACTTAAGTTACCTGGCACTTGCTCACTAAAGCAATTATATAAGTCAGCACTAAAAATTAAAAGCACTACACCCTCACTCCCCACTGGCCCTGGTTTTCAATTATTAAGGAATTCCCAATATTATTCTAGCATGTCCAAAGGTCAGTTGTCAATCTCCTCTCGGTCCAGCTGGTGAATCTGGGAATCTTGAGGCAATGTTACAACTGCCTCATGTACACAGACAACCCTCTCCTCCTCCCAACAAATTCCAACACATGTGAGAGATGCAACCATATTGCCAAACTGGAGGCTAAGCTCTCTCAACTCAGTACTGGCATAACCAGTCAGGAGGAGAAGGAAACCATACTCACTACAATTCCAGTCTCACATAGACCTACCACGACAGCAAACCAAACACATAATCACACAAAAACATACTCGCAGGCTCTAAATAAAGATCTGCCGAAGCAGCAGAGACCTCCAAAGCAGACACCCAAGCAGCCGCTACCCCAAAACAAAACACGTGCAACACATCTCTCACAAAGCCAGTGTGCCAAACAGTCACAGCCCTTAAGACTAAACAACACACCTGATACACTTGTAATAGGTGACTCTATCGTCAGGCACACTGACGTCCCGCTCACCAGGCTGAACAAGGAGAGGGTCACGGTGAGCAGCCTGTCGGGTGCTAGGATCCGCCACATAACACAAGCACTCAGGTCACTCCAAGGCAAGTACAAATATGACTCAGTCATTGTCCATGCTGGTGTGAATGACCTGAGACGCACCTCCCTGGACTACATGAAAAGAGACATAAAGGAGCTCTCTGAGCATGTAGCCCAGGCCGGTATGACCCTGACCTTGAGTAGCATC
This sequence comes from Protopterus annectens, assembly GCF_019279795.1. Lineage (NCBI taxonomy): Eukaryota > Metazoa > Chordata > Ceratodontiformes > Protopteridae > Protopterus > Protopterus annectens. The sequence goes on along the minus strand of NC_056748.1, from coordinate 982,381,046 downwards.
TTACCCTCACCAAGAATGATGCCACAATATGAAGACAAGATGATCAATTTCAACAATTGGCTTAAGTACTGGTGTCATTCAAAGGGGATCCAATGCCTGTCAGCTTGGGATGATATGCTCGACAAGCCACAATGCTTCGCTAGGGACGGCTTGCACCTGTCACCCCTGGGCTTTCGGATATTGGCAAAGGCTCTTGCTACCCCCATAGTGCCTTTTTTAGGCAAGGCTCAAAAGACAAACCCACCTCCATAGGTATCACAAGGGATAAGAAACTAAGAGTAATGCTGCTCAACGCCAGAAGTCTAAACCTCAAGATGAAACTCTCCTTAGCATGGAGAACATCGATATCTGTGCAGTAACAGAAACCTGGTTCAGGGCTCCCGAGAGCACCCCAGCACTACCAGGTTATACCTCATACCATGCTTTTCGGCCCCAAAACTTGGACCGAACCACAAAAGGAGGGGGAGTATCGATATTCATCAAAGATACCCACACCTCCAGGTTGGTGGCAAAGCACGAAGCATCAGAGACTATCCATGTGCAACTAACAGTGGGTAAAACTGCCTTCCAGTTTATAGCCTGCTACAGACCACCCTCCCAAACCCAGGAACCCCACTCGGCCTTCCTGAGAACAATGGAAAATATGAAGGTCTCTCCAAACACCATTATATTGGGCGACTTCAACTACCCAAACATAGACTGGGAGCATTACTCTAGCTCCAACACCCTAGCCCAAAGGTTCCTAGAATTTATAAACTCAAATGCTATGGAACAACTTGTTACCACTCCCACAAGAGGGGAAAACATACTGGACCTGATCATCACCAACATGGGGACTCTATGCTCCAGACCAGAAGTGTATCCCTCACTGGTAAGATCAGACCATAAACTAATCTCACTGGATATTCACATTCCGACCCCACCCCCTGCCCAGAAAACCACAGTGAAAAACTTCTCTAAAGCAAATTTTACACTCCTCAAAACTGAAGTGGAATCCTTCAAAGCCCCCGGGCCTGTGGAAAATACGGCCAGACTGCAGAATCCTTTATAAACGCATTCTATGAACACCTTCAGGAATGCATGGATCATGCAATCCCAAATAAAACCAATACCCAATCCTCCAAAGGCAGACGTCCTGTCTGGTGGACCCCAGCCATAAACAAACTATACAATAGAAGGAGGAAGCTACTAAATGATAAAGCAAAATCCCAAAAGGGAAGGCATCACTGATCAGTATTAGCAAAAACTACGGGCACACATAAAATTGTCTAAGGCCAGCTTCGAGAGAAAAATTGCACAGGACACTAAGGATAATCACAAGGCTTTCTTTAGTTATGTTAGGAACATGGGTGGTAATTCCCAGATATGCTCAGAATTAGTCCAAAATGACAAAAATACACGAACCCACAGACATTGCCAACATCCTAGCTGACAGGTTCAGCAAACTCCCCCTCCCCACCAAAAGGGCAAATATCTATCCCAGCAGAGTGCTGCCCCCCTGACATCTCAGATGCTCAGGTAAGAGCCGCCCTCTCCAAAGCAAAAACACAGCATCAATGGCACCAGATGGTGTCCCGCGCTGCGTCCTACATGAACTCAAAGAAGAGCTAAACCCAAACATAAAACTACTGTTCAATCTCAGCCTTACTACAGGCTATGTGCCCAAAGAGTGGCGTACAGCAACAGTGGTCCCTCTCCATAAAGGTGGTGCCTCAACGGATCCTGGAAACTATCGCCCCATAAGCCTGACTAGCTTGGTCTGCAAAGCTATGGAAAGGATCATCATGGACCTCATAAATAAAGATATTGGGGACCTACAAACACTGGATCCTACCCAGTTCGGCTTTGTTAAGGGCAGATCCTGCCTCTTAAACCTGGTTGATTTCTTTGAAACAGTCACCAAGCCCATTGACGAGGGGAAGGTGGTCCACACAGCCTACCTGGACCTCACAAAAGCCTTCGATACAATACCCCACTCGGGCATTATAGATAAGCTCACCAGCTTAAATATAAACCCCTATGTCACTAGATGGATTGCAAACTGGCTCAAGGACAGAACCCACATGGTTAGAATTGCTGGAGCCATGTCAGACTCCAAACCAGTTACAAGTGGTGTCCCACAAGGCTCAGTCCTGGGACCTCTCTTGTTCGGTATATATTTCTCGGAGGTACAGGCCAACACGGAAGGACTGTGGCTGACCAAGTTCGCAGATGACTGCAAACTGGGTGCCATAATCGACTCTCCAGCCGACACAAGCATCCTCCAAAAGGGCCTCATAGAAACAGACAACTGGTGCCAGTGCCATGGCCTCAAGCTAAATGCCAAAAGTGTATAGTCATCCCCTTTGGCAAAAACAAAGTGCCCACAAATTACCACATAGGTGGAAATCCATTAAGTACAGAAGAAGTAATTAGGGACCTGGGGACCCAAGTTGATAGCAATCTCTCATTTGACAACCACGTGGCCAAAGTGGTTAGAAAAACATTTTATATAGCCCACCTAATCATGAAGGGATTCACATCTAGATCAGGGGAGGTCATCGTGCCTCTTTACTCATCCCTCATCAGGCCCATAATTGAGTACAATGCCCCTTTTGGGATGTACCTTACCAGACACCTGCTCAGAGGCGATCTGTGCCTGATGTATAAAGCCATGTCCAACCCGGAATTAATGGACATGCTGCATCTCAGAAAATCCAAATCCCATCGAGCTACGCTCGAGAGACTTGAACCTCAGCACTGAAATAAATAGGACATGCTGGAGGGACAGATTCATAACCCAGAGGCTCCCTTCACTCTGGAATAATATCCCAGTCCAGGTTAGGCAGAGTCCCTCATTGACTCTCTTCAAGAGGAATCTTGATGAGTGGATGGGAGATCGTAGGTTTACCCCGGGTATCACTTCTGTGTCACTGTTAGATAGAGGCACAGTATACTAACCTCGAAAAAGGGCATAGCAAAATAAATTTAAAATGGGTGGCAAAAGCCAAACACATTCTGGCTAGGCTTATAAATGCCCTAGGGCAGATAGCCTAGTATGAACCTATGAACCTATGAACCTATGAGTAGGTGATATGCGACAGAGTAAAGCTGGAGTTTTTTGAGACAGTCTGCATAGGGCATCTGTTTGAGGCCAGAAATCCTCTTTGTGAGGTACTTCTGTGGCCTTTCCAGTTGTTGTAGATGTCTTGTGAGGCATATACCAAAAGGGGCGTTGTACTCTATAATGGTTCTAATGACTGATGAGTAGAGGGGAACAATGACCTATTTTTTCCTGGATGAGAAACCTTTTGTGATGACGTGTGCCACATAGAAGGATTTTCTGACTACTGTGGTGATCTGATTATCAAAGGAGAAACTACTGTCCACCTGTGTCGCAAGGTCTCTTATCACACTTTCGGTGTTAAGTAGACTACCACCTATGTGGTAGTTCATGGCTGCAGAGTTTTTACTAAAAGGGATGACAGTGCACTTTTTGGCATTGAGCTTGAGGCCATGGCTTTGACACCAGGCATCTGTCTCAGTGAGGCCCTTTTGTAGGATGTCCACATCGTTAGGAGTTCTGATTATGGCTCTTAGTTTGCAGTCATCTGTGAACTTTGTTAGCCAAAGACCTTCTGTGTTAGCCTGTACTTAAGAGAAGTAGATACCAAACAGGGGAGGACCTAAGACTGAACCCTGTGGTACTCCACTTGTCACTGGTCTGTAGTTGGATTTAGAGTCTGCTACTTTCACAGTGTGGGTTCTGTCATTGAGCCATTTGGTAACCCATCTTGTGACATAGGAATTTATACCTAGTTTAGTGAGTTTATCTATAATTCCAGAGTGGGGGATGGTGTCAAAACCCTTGGCGAGATCTAGAAAGGCTGTGTGAACCACCTTACCCTCATCTACAGCTTTGTTGACTGCTTCAAAGAAGTCTATCAGGTTTAGGAGACATGATCTGCCTTTTAAAACCCCAAACTGGGTAGGGTCCAGAGTTTAGAGATTACCAATGTCATTGTTTATAAGTTCCATGATGATACGTACCACAGCCTTGCAGACCAGGCTCGTCAGGTTAATGAGGCGGTAATTCCCGGGGTCCATGGTGACTCCCCTTTTGTGGAGTGGGATAACCGTTGCTGTGCACCATTCAGTGGGCACAAAGCCTGAGGTGATGCTATGACTGAACATGGTACTTAGGTGGGGTGCCAATTCATTCTGTAGTTCATGTAGAACGCAGCCTGGGATGTTGTCAGGTCCCCATGGATGCTGTGTTCTTGGCTTTGTAGAGTATGTTTGTTACCTGTGCAGCTGTGATTACAGGAACTTTGCATTCTTCAGGTATAGAGATGGGCCCTTTAGGGGATAAGAGAGGGGTAAAGTTAGCACTGAAGCTATCTGCCAGGATGTTGGCAATATCAGTTGGTTCTGTATAGTTAGTGCCATTGTGTGTAACTCAGAGCAGATCTGAGTGTTGCCATTGAGATTCTTTACATAGCTATAGAATGCTTTGTGGTTGTCTTTAGAATCAGTGGCGATTTTGTCTTTGTAACTAGCTTTGGAGGATTTTATGAGGGATCTCAGCTTCTTACTGAGGCTGACCACGAAGTTCCTCCAGTCATGGGATTTTACTCTTTTTTGCAACAGTTTCTTTCTTCTGCTGTAGAGTTTGTTTATGGCAGGGGACCACCAGATTGACTTCCTTTTTTTGGAAGATAGCATCTTGGTTCTGTTAGGGATTGCATGATCTATGCACTTGTGTAAGTGCTTATAAAGTGCATTTGTATAGGATTCATAGGTTCATAGATTAGTACTAAGCTAACTGCCCTTGCAAGCCATTTTAAGCCTAACCAATTGTCCCTTGTGAGACTCAAACCCTACATCTTGTGTTTGTAAGGCAAACACCTTAACCATTAGGCCACCCTCCCTAAGCAGTCGTACCTCTGTTGTCCGTCACATGGGTGTCTTGAAGTTAGCCACTTTTGTCTTAAGAAGTGTAAAGTTGGCTTAGTGAAGTTGGTTAGTTTTTATTCCAATTTCCAGTAATTAGTTTGACTTACTGCTGCATATCACTGCTTTACAAACAATCTTCAAACTGATTTTTTCTTACTCTGTGGTTGATTAATAATAATAAACTTGGTCTAAACATTTATAAAACAACTTAATAAACTTGGTATAAAGATGTCTAAAACTAACATACAAATCATAGACCATTCTTCTCCTCTCAGGTATGTATACACACAGCTAACAGAATAATGACCCAACAGGTTGATCAGTATAAATCCACAAAAAGAATCACAGCGTATGAGTGAGAAATAGCCAAGTAAACTAAAACAAAGCAAAAACACCAAGGCTGTTTCACCATGGAGAGGAGGTATCATAGACAGTTTAGTAAAAAAGTAGAACTCATGGTAGCAATAAAAACTCCTTTATGTCTTAAAAACGACAATATAAATGATAAGCACTTTCAGACCATGCCTTCATCAGATCATATTCACTAAACATCTGAATTTCACTTAAATCCAATCAAATTGTAAAACATACAGACTCGACCAATCATAAAACAAATAGATTTAACCAATCATATATTAGATATATAGAAACACACCAATCAAAAATCAGGTAACCTGCCCTTTGATGTATAGTCCACATCATATTTAAAATAAATCATTCCCCCATTTGGAATACTCAAAACAATGCTTATTAAGCAGTAAAGAAGAAAGAATAGAACTATAGTGACATAGCTTTATCAAAAAATATCGAGCAGACAAACTTCTACCATCAAGTAAAACTCATTTAAAACATAAAATATAGTAGAAACAAAATATTAATTTATTGATATTATCTTAATATAAATTTCAGATGGCCAAAGGACCCTATATTCATATAATGATTCTTACTAGGTCCTTGTGTATAGCTCTTGATTCTTACTAGGTCCTTGTGTATAGCTCTTTCAAGCCAGCTTGCCAATGAAGACTTGGCCCAATCTACGTTTATAGAATGAAATTTTGAACAATAAAATTAAGGATATGAGCTGAATCTGATTCGTGCTTCCTTATAAATAAAGCTATAAAAACATTGCTTTGTTAAAAAGTGTCGAGCAAATAAGCTTCTACCATCAAGTAAAGCTTGTTCAGAAACAGACAGCATAGTGGAAACAAATGGTAAATCCTAACTTAGCATAGAATTCAAGTGGCAGAAAGACCTCATATTTAAGTGTTCATTCTAACTCTTTATGCACATCGTTTCCAAGCCAAAAGGCCAATAGAGACTTAGCCCAATCAAAACTTGTAAAAATAAATTAAAGCCAATGAAAATTAAAATATAGACTGATCTAATTTGTCCTTCCTTGTTATTTAACCAATCAAAATAGAAAAACCTTATCCAATTAAAAATACAATATACAAATCTTAGCCAATCACTAAGGACATACCCATAATCCTAATTAAATATATAATATGTTCATCTCTTATATAAATGGAAAATAGATATGCATTATATATTACAGACATAAAAAATATAATGTTAAAATCCATGCAGACTCATGGATAGCCTGTTCAGAATTCCCAAAGAAAGCAATCTATTTGTCTAGCATACAGGTCTCTTCATAACAATAAATGCTTAGAAACCAAACAGTAAACTCAAACCAATCATCTAGCATAAAAAGAAAAATACTACCAATCACGAAGCAAGAGATAACCTAATTCAATACGCTGTAAGCCAATAGTTCGCCCAATCAAAAATGTTATAGATAGAACCTATGTGACCTGCTTAAGAAAAAAATTAACAAATTAACCAATCAGAACAAAGCTGTGTACATAGTAAGCAGTCAACCAATTAACGTCAAACAACCAAAAACCATCTTGTTCATGACCACTTCATTACCACGATTCTAACTATTTAAAGTCACGAATCCGAATAAGTAATATGTGTACTAGGAATGCCTCATTTATTCTTAAAATTATGATCAACATTACATGCCAAAATAAAGGCATTTAGATGACCGAGGCAAAACCCTGAATGCTAGTACAACCCACTAAGACTATATTTGACGAAGATCTCAAATAACATACTTTATTGAACAAATGCTTATTCAAAATACATAAGGCAGCTTTGCCACATCAAAACCAAAAAGACAATGGGCAAGACTGCAGTGCTGGTACAAACCACTAGAATCATATATTTTAACTGAACAAATGTTTATTCAAAATACATAAGGCAACTTTGCCACATCAAAACCAAAAAATATGCCAGATGGCTGAAGCAAAACAACAACCGTTGACACAACTAACTTGAAACCGCATGCCCTTAGGATCACGGAAACATATCTCAATACAAAAAATACAAGATCAAGATACATACAGCAACTATGCTGCCTGCTAAGCCTATTTGGCTAAATATCAGTGAAGAATATAGAGACCTAAATTGTTAGATCAAAACACAATAAACCAACATATCTCCACTGAAATATCATTAACAAAACAAAGCACATATTCATATATCAAACTAATGTTAGACATAACCTCAAATATAATACTATTTATTGCAAAAAATGAATAAGATCTAACATTAATAAGCTACTGAAGCATTATTGGTTAGCTCTCCCTTGACCACTTTTTGTCAATTTCCAGTAATTAGTTTGACTTACTGCTGCATATCACTACTTTACAAACAATGTTTAAACTGCTTTTTCTTACTTTGTGGTTGGCTAATAATAATAAACTTGGTCTAAATATTTCTAAAGCAACTAACATACTCTTTAGTCCAAATCATAGACCAGTCTTCTCCTCTCAGGTATGTATGCACACAGCTAACAGAATAATGACCCAACAGGTTGATCAGTATAAATGTCTGTCACTTGTTGATCTTTCCGTAACCTGTACTTCTCACACTGACACAATGTGCAATAAAGTTAAAACTGTATTTAAGGTGTGGTATCTGGGCGAAAAGTGTTGGGGCAGATCTTGACTGGTCTTCAGTGTAATAATTGGTGAGGCCTGAAGAGCTCCATGTATGGCATGAACTGTAGCAGCTAGTGACTGCAAATGTAGCAAGCAGGTTGCTAGAATTCTACAGTTTAAAAGAAGTGATGAGAAGTATCTTCTTCTAAGACATCTCCTTATTTATTTCATGGGCTTTGTTGGAAAAGTGCAATTCAAAATAAGGATGCTGAAGTATTTCATTATCTTGTTAGAAAAAAAAAATAGAAGAAAAAACATCCATTATTCTTTTCACAATGGTGGGCTGTGGATGCCAGATACTTGCATGCAGACTGGCATTCAAGAGCCATACAATGATAATATTAGACCCTCGCCTGCAGAGAATCTTCCACAATCCAAAAAACTATAAAATTAAATATGCAGTATGGAAAAACAGCAATCACTAATACAGCTGAGATGATAGTATTTGTTTGCTCAACACCGACTGATAAGTTGAAATCAGCAAATATCAGTGTGTTACCATATTGCTACATTCAAAAAGCAAGTACAGTACCAAAAAATGGGGAGTTAGCTGCAGAGTGATTGTGGTTCTTGGCAACGAGTAACCTAATGTTTGAAAACCAACTAATTACCAAGAAATAGTTCCAGCAATGAGAAGAACAGTGTTCCATTTAGTTTTATTAAACAACTTATTGTTGTTTCTGTTCTTCAATTTAGTTATACTGCACAGACACACACACACACACACACACACACACACACACACACACACACACACACACACACACGCATTCATGCACAAAAAAAGAATATTTAAACTTAAGAAAAATGTGTGCTTACACTATGCCAAAGTGCAAAATGCTAAGCATAAGGAAACTTCAAATACAGTTGCTATCATAGACATGAAATCTGTGCACTAAAATGTGTAGTTTATCTATAAGCTACATTATCAAAAATAATAGGTTAAATAATACAGCTGTGAGAACTGTGATGATTATATAGAATCTAACAGTTCTATTTAAATTCGACTGTCATGCAAACTTGTGTTTTTTACAGATACCGTGTGAATATCTTTTTCTTTAATTTTTGTGGTCCCAAAGTTGCAAGAGGGGACATCACCCAAAAATGAAAATTACCTAATTGAAGGTGTGTGTCTGTGTATATGATTAACAGCTCCATAATCAGGCATAGAGGACCGAGTTGTCTTTTACAAAGTTTTGAAGAACTGTTTTTCAGATGTACATGTTGTGAGGTCAATGACTGCTAATATATGTCACTGTGGTCACTGCCTGTATCATATAGTTTGGCAGTCTACATTTATGACTTTTTAACAAGAATCCACTTCACTGTCTGCTATGATTGCATTTTCTGTGTAAATATTTATTTATTGGTGTGGTTATTAAAGTATTTCATGATTGTATAAATATACCACAAAGGCACACATTTATGTATTGTCAGTATTGAGATGTTGTGATTCTGGAATCTTTGCTATGGTTTTTGATAATGTATTTTATGATTCTGAAGGCCGCTAGGTTGAAAGGTGTGGGATTCAGAAGTTATATAGCATATATGACACTATGAAAGACACTGCACTTGATCAATTAAACAATAATATCTTACAGTGCGTTTTGTTGTGTAATGAATTCTTACCTCAGACAGCTGGAGCACAGCTGCTGTTCCAGTACATTCAGCACCTGTGGACTGACATTATTTATTATACAGATATTATTTATCATACCATGATCTACATCCCTGAAGTATTTAACTATTATTATGCATTGGCTCATTAAAGTAAGTGGAGAGACTCGCTTTAAATATTTATGCATATTTACTGTGTGTGACTACCAATTAAAATACTACGCTGATGCTGTCTTTTGACAGCTAATAATAGCTACTGCTGCATTTTGTGTGCTTTTCATTTATTTATTTATTCTAAAGTCGTATTTACTGGTTGGGAATACTTTTAAAATGTAGGTTAGGTATAAGTAAGGAAATTACAGGAAACAAGTCAACCCCTTGAACAGCATCTGACAGTACCCTATAACACACACACACACACACACACACACACACACACACACACACACACACACACACACACACACACACACATCGGTGTG